>NW_011888869.1:1222070-1259746 GCF_000151845.1 Pteropus vampyrus
AAAGGAAAACTTCTATTTGTACAAAATATTTATAGCTCTCTTTTTAATTCAGAGGCTTTCATCATTTTAGAATTGAAAGAGACCTAAGAGGTTATTTTTCCTCTTAGGCTGCATGTTAGAATCATTTAGAAGCTTTTCAAAACACTAATGCCCCATGCCCAGAGATTCTAAGTTAATTGTCCTGCAATATGGCCTGAGCCTGGGTATGATTTAAAAGTTTCTCAGGTGATTCTAATGTGTAGCCAGGATGGAGAACCACTCTCCTACTACCACTCCATTAGTGGAACTTGAAAAAACAGTGGCTTGATATTTTTAAGCAGCAAATATTGTCCTTGAAAATATTTTATTAGAATAAGCATAAACTAAGTATATTTAATCTATATTATTTGCCTTTACTCTGCATATAGTCATCTCTATAAACTATGGAGCATTCACTACATTTCTGGCTAGGAAAGAGTTGCTTTTAAGTATTATTTTTTAGGAATCTATGAAATTCTCTGCTTAATACCAAGAGAATTTTTCAACTTACCATAATCAATTATTTCAGTTTTAGGTAATACAGTGATGAATTTAAATTTCTAATCAGTATAAACTTTAAAACATTTTAATTCTCATGAAGTGCCATTAAATATAAATTGTCTAGACACTTAAACATCAGTCATGTAAATTACATTAAAGATGGTACTTAGTCCCTGATCTATTTTAAACAACATTAGATCTTGATTAATATTCTAGTTATATACTTTTGATATTAATTATTATGTGTGTTTCTGAGTTACCCTGTCAATAATGTCATTAGGGAATAAATAGCACATGACAGTCTTGCACCAAATATTTTTTCCAGTTGTATATACTGCAAGTCTTTTATGAGAAAGATAAAATATGACAATTTATAGCCAAATACCTAAAAATTAATTGAATATTTAGAAGAAAATATTTAGCATTTAGCATCCAAAGATAAGTACTGTATGGCTTCATATGAAAAACGAATTATGTAATTACAGAGACATTTTTATTTTATAGTTTTGAGAATTATCTGTATTATTTATAGAATATATTCACTATGATTTATGACATGATTATACATATTACATTTAACGAGGCAATAAAATCATATAATTCACCACTAAGATGACCTTCACATTCTCAGTGTTGCTGAGTAAGTTTTTGTACTTTATTTGTATCAATAGAATTACATATTTGTATAATAAATTTTATGATTCAATTTTTTTCTAATAAACTATATTTTTAAAAATTAAACATTAAAGTAGGCTGTCCTCTCTTCTAGATACATTAACATTCCTGCTCCTCTTTGAACAATTCCTTGATATTATTCCACTGAATAAGCTAATAGAATTGTTTCTGAGTACATGACTAAAGCTTATTCAATTTAAATTTTTTAGATAACTGCTCTTCCCCATTTTTCTTTTGTTTCTCTACATATTTATAGCAAAAGAAAGAAGTGCAGTCAAATTGTTTCTTTAAAAACCAGGCAAAAGCTCAATTACTGTTCTTCATTTTATGCATTTGTTCCTGATATTCTTCCTTTAGGGACACACTTCTTCACTCCCCACTTCCTAGTTCTAGTTCTCACTCCTTTCATATCGTATTCTCTGGTTACTACAGCATGCTCTACAATAGGATTGCTCTACAATACTATATCAATTTTTGTTTGGATAATTAATTTAGGCCTTGAATTTTCATACAATCCAGCATGTCGTGGTTATTCAATAGATATTGATTGAATTAATTGAATTATTTCAGAATGCGTGGACTTCTGCAAGATGGGTACAATTTTAATACTGTTTTCACATCCCTCATTATATTCCTAATTGCCAATTCCAAAGCTGACTTTTCAGTTCTCTGCAGTGAACTTTTACTTCTCTGCAGTGTTTGACGATTTTAAATAACCCTGTGATCTTAGTACTGTTTGTCTCCTAGATCTGACCATATTGCTTTCTAGCTATTTTGTTCATTTTTTTTTTCTGAAAATTTCTTAGAATGGGGTATTTTAAAATTAAAAAAAAAATTTTTTTTCCCTTGTTCTGTTTTCTTTCTCTATTTTTTCCCCCTGGACAATCTTATCTGCTTCTATTACTTAAATTATAAGCTATTTATTCCTTGACAAGAATAATAACAAATAATTGTTATTAAATGTTTCACTGTTCTAGGAAATTAATTCACATTCTTTCATTTATTTTCATCAGACCCAATGGTATAGTTTCTCTTACTGTTTCCATTATCACAAGTATGGAAAATAAGAGATTATGTTACATGCTTATAATCACAAAGCTAATTGTGTTGGAGTTAATTACAAACATAAGTGGTCAGATTAGATTCTGAGCTACTAAATAGTACTCTATATTATTCTCTATGTTAGATGATATCTTTCTAATTCTTAGATTTCTCCTGATTCATACTCTCTTATGAATGTCTATATGAAATGCTTTACAGACACATGTAACCATAGTGTTCAAAAGTGAACATTTCTTAAAACGTCATTATGTTCCCTGCACATTTTATGTAAGCATCATTCATTCTATTGTCCAAGTTAGAAACCTCACAAGTATCTTTGTTAAGCTTTCTTATCCTCTACAGTAAGTAAATGGTCTTTAAGTACTCTCAGTTCTGCTTTGGAAGTATTCTTGACATAACTTCTTATCCCTAATCCAAATCCTCGTTGTTTCTTCCTTAACTAGACTATAATAGTAGTTTTATCTTCAAATTCAACCTTACTTACACTGGAAGAGTTATTTTTGTAGAAATATAGATTTAAATTTATTTTTTATTTAAACCCTTCATTGCTTCCCCTTATTTACACAATAAACTCCAACTTTTTAATGAAAATATTCAAAGCTTGGATTTCTCTTTTAGACTTGTTTCTTGTAACTTTTCCCCTCACTCCACTTCTAAGAACCTTATATTCTAGACCCCAAAGAGTTCTAACACTTTAATGAGTATGTCATGCTCTCTTGTTCCTCTGGGCCTTTGCTCATGTTGTCTCTCTGACTGAAATATTATTTCCTCCTTTTCAGCTCAGTAGAATGCACTTATCCTCAAGGCATAGTTCAAATTATATCTTCTCACCGAGGCCTTTCTGCTACCAACTCTGACTCCTACATCTTGAACAGAATCCATTACTTCTTCCTTAGGGCTCCAAAGTCTCTTTGTACTCATCCTTACTATAGAACTTATTACAATATATTTCAGTTGTTTTTTTTTGTGCTTTGAGGCATGGCTGCATTCTCCCTTGACATTTAAAAAGGTTTGCCATAATCAGTTTTCTGTTTTAATCCTGAATATGAATACAAAAATGTCAATATAAGGTAAGGGACAAAAATGTTTTTTATATATTGCATAGAACAATGTATATGTTTTTCTTTGTATTTTTTTCTTATGTTTATTAAGTTTGGCACATTTGAGAATATTATTATAATGGTAACAGAACAGAATTAGAATTAAAGTCACATAAACATCTATCTAACTTTATATGTGCTTCTAAATGTTTGTATTTGGCCACATTAATGATAACTGAGACATAAGTTTTAGTTCTTTAAGGTTTCCAACCCAATTTGTACATATAAAAATAGTTTTATCATTTCCACAGAGCCTATGACATGGCTAATTCTATATTCATTTCCCTTTGTAACTTTTCATTGAGTCGTATGTGTCAGTTCGATTAATAATTGTCATGAGAGTTTCTTTGGTTTAGATTTAAAATTTATTTACTGACTATTGTTAAGGGCTTTTACTAAGTCCAATCATTTGAGGAAGTTTGAATAGTTTAAAAAATAAGAGCTTTGAAATAAGATAGACCTGAGATATAATTTCAGCTCTACTATTTATTAGTTTTAATAAGACACATTAACTCCTCTGAATCTCAGTTTTGTCTTTTGTAATATAGAATAAGAGAATGACTCTGGAAATCTGTTTTGAGTATTAAAAATGGTGTATAAAATTCCTAACCCAAGGTAGTAGACACTCTAATTGGTAACTGCCATTATTGTTACTCATATTACTATAGTGAATAAATTGTTCCTGTAGTGTTTCTAAAATTTTTTTCATTATCTGCAATGTCATCATGACTTCTCCATAGTCATGGTTTAGGAGATGATTGTCTTTAGCATTTGATTCAATTATGCTTGATGTATCAGAATGTGAGTAGAAATCTCTGCCACACTTGATTTATGCATTTTCTCTTTGAACCATGAGAGCAGCCTTACTAGCAGACTTTTTGGAGTTTGAGTCATCTCCCTTTTCTGATTATCAGTTGATGAGAGTAAATCTTGGAATGAAAACACCTAATTTATTTTCTAAATATTTATAGAATTCAGTGGCTATTGCTTATTTCTATTCCTCTACATTTTTCTTTTTGCTTTAAAGCAAGCTTCAGAACATCCTTATAACAAGTATGTAAAACATTTTTACACATTACTTCATTTTGTCTTCATTGCATGCTTTTAGAAAAGCTGTATGAAGTGGCTGTTCTTTATAAAATTTGAATGCCTGTAAAGAGAATGTGCTTATGGTTTTTAATGTTTGAATTAGTTACCTAATAATACAAAAGTAGATGTAACTATATACGATAGCATACTAGAACAAAAGGAAACGGTTAAGGCTCACATTTAATTGTTAAAGTTACATATAAAGAAGTGAAAAATAGGACTAGAGGGAACCATTTGAGATGAGATTAGCATTGGAGCAAAGAATCACCGCCGGGGAAGCATATAGGATGCAGTGGTGAGAATAATCTGGTAGGTTTACTCATATTTGGATTATTGTTTCCATATGTGCATCTATCTATTCCAACCATCCTACTTATATTTTAGAAGCTTGGAGGTTGAGTGGCACTTCAGAGAGCCATGGCATTTTCACCGTGTTTTTTAATTATACGTAGCAATAACTCAAGAAATATTAACCAAGCAAATATCACATAGTGGCGAAGGTAGGAAAAAAAATATACAGCAAGACAGGATGGTAAAAATTTCCTAGTCAAACTTGATGCAATTTATAATAGGGTAATCAGAGAGGATTTAATAATACGGTGACTTTGAAGAAAGGTCTGAGAAATTAAAAAGAAATCTATGTGGGTATTGGGGAAAACTTAAGTAGAAAGTGAGCATGTGCAAAGGTCCTGAGGTGGTACTTTCAAGGAAAATCAGGAAAGCAGCATCAGGGGGAGAGTAGTAGGAGATGAACAGGCCAGATCACTAGGTATTTGTAGAAATTAAAATTATTAGATTTTACTCTGTATGATCCAGAAAACATGAGAGGAATTTGAGCAGAGGAATGTCATTTCGGCTGCTGTGTTGAAGATATATTGTAGGAGAGGCAAGGACAGGAGGAGGGAGACTGAACAGATAGAAAGTTATTGCAGTAAATCAACTGAGAAGTGATAACGGGTTACTACTGTTGTTGGGGGTGGTGAAAAGAGGTAGTCACATACTGAGTATATTTGATGATGCAAAAGAGAGAAGGTATAGGACAGAAACTTTTGTGAAACAGTGTACAAGTGGAAGGTTAGCTCACCTATGAGCAAAGACAATTGACCTCTGGGTAGAAATGCAGGTGAGTTGGTGAATAAAATACTGGGAGCTTGTGAAAGTTCTTTCTAACCACTTCTAATTATTTCAAATAGAAATGAAAAAAGATACATTTGCTGAAAGAAAAAGAGGATGGACATTTTAAAGAATAAAAGAGTGAGAAAGAGTTGTGAAATAGACTGGGAGTGTAGAGGGTGAATGGATTTTGGAAACTAATTACCAGTAATGAAGAACTACTTGAGGTTACTAGCTTTGATTTTCAAATCAGACCTTTTTTTTTTTTTTGCATAGTTGTGTGTCTTTTTCTATTCGTATTTTTTTTGAGTGGATGAGGTACAAAATATGAATTGCAATGGATTTCACTACGGTTAGAATTTTATCCTGCAATTAGAATGAGTGGGTGTACAACAAAGTGAGCATGAGAAAGGAGGGTTCATTCAGGGAGTGATTATAGTGATGGGCCATGCAAGCTACACTGGTGAGGAGGGAGTCGAGGACATGATCATTTGAAGAGTAGTGAAAAGACATCTTGGTGTAACTAAAGCATTTTAGTATTAGGGTACCAGAGAACATGAGTTTTGGAGAGAAAAGGTAGTGGTTAGAGAGTGAGATGATGGAAATTGAGATTCTATCTATCATCTGTCAGCATATTATAATCCTCACTTAATCCTTACAACTCACATAATATAGGCATTATTATTGGTCATTATTTTATAGATGTGTAGTTATTTGTAATGACTGGGTCAAGCATATGATTGAGGGAATGAGAGGAAGAGGTTAAACTGGGATGTAATATCATTGAAACAGAGATTTAGGTACTAACTGAGGGATATTGAAATCACTGAAAATAATTAAAAAAAAAAACTAAAATGAGAAATGAGATTTGCTTAGATATCTGTAGTAAGTGCAACTAGAATGAGTTGAGAACAGTATGCTCTGGCCAGATGAGATTTAAAGATGTTCTTAATCTCTCCCTTATCACCAAACCATTTTATCCTGAAAAAAACATAGTATTTTGCTGTCTTTATAAATTATCTTCTACTCCATTTCTCCCCATTCCCATAGAAGAGGGCTTTTAAGATGCTAATGATTTTACTTTTAGCTCCTCTTCTATTTCAAAATGAGGCTGTCCCTTGAGGCTGCCACACAAATAACGTGGAAATTATTGCCACTGTAATTTTACTTTAATACTACTTTTACTCCCTTTCCTTGTATCCACTGAAGAAATATTAGGATATTAATAGTTATTATTCAAAAATTATAAACAGAGAGATAAAACCGGGTTATACGATCAAATTTCTGGAAACATTGGTTAAAATAAATATTGACTTCTCAGTGCCTTTAATAAGTTGATGGGCTTTGTGACTCTCTGAGAGAGAGCTATAATAAGCTTTGTTTTTCCAACACTTCATTGGGAGGAATCAGTGTTCTCAAAACTAATTTTGGTGTATTCTGAACTGAAGCTATATAAACTTCATTTACTCTGTGTCTTAGTTTATGAATAAATGCATAATCATAATATCCAACATTTAGTAGCACATTTGGGGGGAAGGCAGACACCTTTCTTTCTTTCATTCTTTTGTTCTTTTGTTCTTTTTGTTCTTTTCTTTCTTTTCTTTCTTTCATCTGTCTGTCATCTATCTATCTATCTATCTATCTGTCTATCTATCTATCTATCTATCTATCATCTATCTATTTATCTATCTATCTATCATCTATCATCTGTCAGCCTATTTAATCTTCACTTAATCCTTACAACTCACATAATATTATAGGTATTATCATTGGTCATTATTTTATAGATAAATGAACTGAGGCACAGGGAAATCAAGTAACTTAACCATGCTCACACAGCTGATAGGTGGTAGGACCAGGATTCCAATTCTGACATCTTAACTCCAGAGTCTGTATTCAAACCACTAATACTGAAAAAAACTTTAGAAAATTGTAGCTGTTGATGAGTGAGGAAGAAAATGATGACCAGAAAACCAGAGGCACAGAAAGCGCCTGCCAAGCATTTCTTAAGATATTATAAAACAACCATTAAAGAACTGGTATGATAGAAACTTTTGTTTAGGCTGATAAAATATAAACAGGCCACTTGATAATCTCTGCCTAATATATTTTGGTAAGCAGGGCTAAAAGCTCAAAGACCTGATTGAAAAAGATTTCTGTAATGGTTCTATCCCACCTGTGTGGAAATAGCTTAGAAATAGTAGTAACCATACAGAGCAGTGAGTAGATTTTATTTATTTTTTAATGTTAAATTTCATGGAGATTACACACCCTACACAGTTGGATGTGAACCTACTGTGTGTGTGTGCTTGTACATATGTGTGTGTGTTTATTTTGTTGTGCTTTTAATACCTTGTTAGCTAACTGTATATTCTCATGTTGGCTGGGTTTGCAAAACATCTCTAATCTTTAGAGAGCTCATCTATTTTATTTAATTATAATTGGTCATAGACAAGCAAAGATGTCTTGTTTAGAACAGGCCTCACAGTAAATCTAAACTGTAGCCCTTAAGCTGAAGTTCATAGACTCTTTCACAAACTTTCTCAAACTGTTGTTTGTATATAAACAATTTTGCTAATTTGTTTGCTTACATGGACATTTTTCTATGGTTCTATCCCATCTGTGTGTATAACAGACTCTTTACTCCTTGGTCCTCCTGAGATAGTAAACTTGTTTCTTTCCGAAGGTGCGCGCGTGTGTGTGTGTGTGTGTGTGTGTGTGTGTGTGTGTACGCACACATGTGTGTGTAATACATCTCATGGCCACTTAAGATTTCGATATGCCATATACCATTATGGATGAAAGCAGACATTTTGATGGAGTATCCCCTTGTCTTCTAACACATTCTGCTGTCTCCAGTTTATCCTGGATGGTGTCATTTGAGGGAGTTTCAAATGGACTTTGATATGTGAATTATAGCCCTTACCATTTTTGTCCAACTGGTTTAAATAGTATTTGAAGATGAATTGATGGCAGTGAGAATCTCTCTGCTAACCAATGTCTTACTTAGATCTTAAGCATAAACTTTCTTATTTTATTGGTAGTTAAATGGGAGAGAAGAGCTGACGCTAAAAGTGATCTGAGGAAGCTGATGTCCCACTTTTTACTGGAAAAACCTTCTAAAGAAATATATACATTTTATGTTTTTCAATAATTTTTTGGCTTCAAATTATAAGAGACAAATGACTGGAACTTGTGTTTAACTTTAGGTTTCCTTTGAGCAGCCATTGGTACCAATTACACATCTATTCTGCATACCAATGATATTTTCTTTTTTTGCTCAAGTTTTCCTTTGGAAAATGCATTTACTATTGATGAAATGCTATTATCAGAGTTTTTTTTCTTTTTTTTTGTTATTTTGATGATAATTTCAGTACTTTTTTAGTATGGAAAAAATAATGCTAAAATTACTAAATAACTACTCTTTTCAGATGTGTTAATACCTGTCTATTTGGCAACTAATTTTAAAAGCATGCTGACTAAAGTATCAAAGATCTCAAAGTCTTAGTTAAAAACATATTTCTCACTTTTTTCTGAAGTCATTTTTTTAAATGAAAAATAAACTGCATTTATTTTATTGGTTTTATAATTATAAGGGTAAAACAATTCCACTGCTAAAGCTTTTTAACAGAATTATTATACAAGGGTTAAATACAAGTATTGACAACATTTGTACCCGTTTCATGCTAGAATGTACTAAAAATTTTATTTACCGAGATTTTTCAGTGCTTATCAGTGCAATATCAGTAAGATTTATTTAGCTTTCTTCAAAGAAGCTTCATAAACTTTATCTATTTGCATATTCTATTTTCTTCTTTCTGCATCTGACCTATTACTGACTTCTTTGTAAGTGTCCTATGCTACATCTAGTATAGAAATTTAGGACACTTTATCCAATTTGCATATTACTTGTATAAGCAGTTCTCTTCTTATTTATTATACATTCTTGAAAAAGATGTTTTTATTGGTATATATTTAATGTTACTATTTATTTAGTTTTTATTGTTCCAAAGGTTTTGTGTATTATCACTCAAACGTTATTTAATTATTTTAAAATATTGATGAAATTTAAATCTTATAAAGGGCTCTTCATTTTATTTAGAAATGCTCTATTTTGGAGATGTTAATGTATGTAGATTTATCTTATATATGGACAGAGATTGGAGAATGTTTGAAAATATACATTCATATATGTTACATACTCTACATTTTCAGAGTAGAATTAGTATAAAAGAATGAAAATTTCTCATTTGTCCTAAGTGAACAATAAAACTGCACACTAAGCACAATCAATTGGCTAATAACACTGAATGAATAGAGAGTGAATTATAGGAAAAATTTAAACCAACTGAAGGAACAAGTAACAGCAGGACCTATTTAATATTATACAGCTCAGTGTCTTATCCTGTGTTCATGGACCCCTAGGAGTGTGTGGATAGAAGCATATTTCAATATAAATGGTTTCCTTTCTAATCATATATATTCTGAAATACTTTAAAAAACATTATTAAGAGAAACATTTCACTAGACTCCCAAAGGAGTCTATGGTTCACAAGAAGTGAAAAATCCTGAGTGCGTATAATGAAAATTGCTAATATTTTATCATTGTTTACAATGTACTACCCACTATTATAAGGATTTTAGTTATCTTCATTTATGAAATTCTCCCAACAATCCTGGGAGGGATATGCCATTATTAGACTTCATTTTATAGATGAGGTAACTGGGTCACAAAGAGGTTCAATAACTTTCTGAGAGTCACACAGTCATAACTGGAATTCTGGCTACAGACTTTGTGTTAATACTTTACTGACTCTAGATATAATAGCAGCTTTTAAGATACAATAAAGTATTATAATAGAGTTTAAAAGAGAACATTTATTATAGGTATTTGTTATTTGTATCTATATGATTTATTTAGATACAAACTTTTAAAATAACATATGGTTTATTTATATTTGTACAGCTATATACTGTAATTCACATTTTTTAACTTATAAAAATTTCTACTTCAAAATATGAATTGGTTATAACTCTTACATTTTCAGTGAACCATAGTATGGGAAGAAGCACCCAAACAAATATCAATTATACATAAATGCATTGTTTGTTAGCATGATACAACAGGTCCTTAACTGATTATCTTCTAGCGGTCCTCATGAATTTGTTTGCAATACTTTCACTTAATCCCTAACGTGACTAACATCATAGTCTGCAAACTGTTGCAAGTTTTTATGGCTCTTTTAGTTAATGAGGTATCATGGGTTTACTGAATGAATGCATCAATAAAACAAGTTCTATATTTTGGCAGAGAAATGATTCACCTACCTTAACTGCTGAATTTAGGGAATAAGTTTTAAATCACATTACTTCTAACCATGAGAGAAATCTAGTGCTTGCTGACATGATATATGTTTTATGTATAACACTGGTGGATACATTCATCTTTTGAAAAATCTATTTTGCTAAAAGAATGGCAAACACTTGTATGTCTGCTATATTAGATTTAAAAGGAATAAAACAATGGATTACAATTGTTTCTTTTTTTTTCTTTCTTTCTCCCCTCCTCCATACCCCCCGCCCCCGCCGATTTAATTCAGTGTCGCTGTCATGGCTATCAACCAGCCATGCTACTATTGCAGTTTTACTACATGGAGTAGTTCTTGATTTATTAGCTTTCAGACTCAAGCTTTGCTGTGTTGTTACATTCTTTGGCTTACACAGTACCTGCGTAGACCTCAGGTGATAGTTTTATTTATTATTTATGCAACTTTCAGGGACAAATAGGAGACAAACTGGTTCAGAGGTCATCACCAAGATTTAAAGTCCCCTAGGTAATATTCTTTCTGATTTCCACAGAAACAGGGGCAGCCCAATCAGCTAAAATGTAGTGTAAAATGCCATCACCTTTGAAAAGTGAGTAACCTAAATGAAAGAAAATTTGTTTAAGATATAGCTTTCCTGTTTATTTTAACACGTCATTTTACATGTTGCTATATCTTTTGTAGAATTGGTGGGAGCGTGGAAGCTACTGTGTCATCAATCTCCAGAAAGAATACCCTGAAAAAAAGAGGTTTCACCAAGTTGAATTTGACCATTTGTTATCATTAGAGAACTGTTTGTGAAAAACAGAATTTTTTTCTTAGTTGACAGTGCAGAAATATCAAAGACTTAAATAATCGAGACTCAGGAAAGAATTTTGGACTCAGTCCTCAAAGCTTCCCTTGTAACTTGGCCATGTATTTATATATACCTCAACCATTCTTGGAATGTCTGGAGTCAGAGTGACATACAATTTGCGTAGAAAGCAGCTCTAGAGGCAATTGATCACAATTCTTTCATTTTTAGAGATGAGAAAATTGAGGAAATGACTATGAAACAGTGAATTACATCAAACTTATGAAGAAATCAAGAGTTTAATAAAGCTAAAAATCCCGTTAAGTAATTTGCACATTTACAGATTTGGTTCCTTAATGTATGCACAAATGTCAGTAGTGACATTTAGAGAATCTCTATCTGTGCAAATATTTAATTTTTCTTTTTTATCTCAACCAGTATTTATTTGAATAATGTCCTTATTTTTTTCACAGAACAGTTATTCTTCTGAAATCTTCATCTGTATAACTTGGACAGCCATAAACCTGGTTACTTTAGTTAAAAATGGAGGGTTCTTTCATTTCCTACTCTTTGTCTCCCTGGGTCTAATTGCAAGCATGTATTGCTAGTTTTCTCCCTATTGCTGGTGTCACCACTCAGGTGTAAGCTGTTTCCTCTAACCTGGGCCATTGCAGTCCTACCTGGCCTCCCTGATTTTACCATGGCCTCTATACAGCCCATTCTATTTAAAAATGCAAATTGCATTATGTCATTTCTGTGTTTTTTGAATCTTCTTCTGTGCCACTTTATATCTTCTTATTCCAGTTATGGGTAATTTCAAACTCTTCCCGTGGCCTCCAAGAGCCTCCATGATATGATCCCTACCGACATCATATTCCATCACTCCCCCGCCTTACTTCAAGAGTGATTTATATTTGCACAATAAAGAGTCTCCATTTTTTTGATGTTCAAATGCAGATAGTTTTTAAGTCTCCCCTCTTCTTTCCCTTTGGCCCTGCATCTGAGCCAGCTAATTAATGTTGGGGTAATACCCTATTTAGTGCCAGTGAGAGGTTCAAAACACTGCTCAGATGTGGGAATCCTCAATCCCTCCTACCCCAAACCACCACAAAAATCTCAGCAGTCTCCTTTGCATTTTCTATTTTCATTTTTGTGCCTGCACTGTACACAGAAAGCCTCATTTTTTGAATAATAAACCCTTTCAGTTAAGTATGCAGCATCATTAATTTCAACATAGGAACCAAATTTTGAGTATGGAGGATATTCATCCTGGTTCTGTGGAGTGGTAAAATAATGTGTTTTCTTAGTTTGGGAAGATAATTGTTTTGAGAAATACACTCTAAAAACCAACAGTAATGTGTATAGAGAAATAAAATTCTTCATTTCATGTCTTCAGGAAAATCTAATAACCAGAAGGTGGTTAAAATTCAGTTAATTATTTTGTTTAAATGTAACGTATATTCTTAATAGTTGAAAAACAAGTCAGTATAACACTACATAAATCTATAATTCTATAATGATATCAACCAATGAAACCCTTATTTAGTATTTAACTCTTTTTTTATGGACAAAGATCAAAATGATTTTGACTTCTTAAGCACTCTAACATGACATTTATCACTTTTCTGTCACTATCTTGCAATCTCTCTCCCTTTTTTTACCTTCTCTCCTCTGAATAACAATTGGCATAAATATAGGTCCTGCCATTTTACAGATAAGAAAATTCAGACACTGCTATTATTGCTTGAATTGTAGTTATTTAACAGATACATAATCTGAATTTGTGATTCTATAACTGTTATAGAATTTGTATGAATTTATACAGTGCAAAATAACAATTTAAAAGTCTAACAGAAACAGTACTCTGAATCTTCAAACTTCATATAAAAAATAATATCAGAATGCTGGTAGAGACTGATACAATTTAAATAAATACACGATGTTAGTGAGATTGTTATTAGAAAATAATGAAGATTTATAAAGCTGGGAAAATCTTGAAGTTTTGCACAATAAAGAGTCTCCATTTTTTTGATGTTGAAGATTATTTTAGCATCAGTGTGAAAAGGAAGTGTCTAGCACTCAATTATGAGCAGGAAAATCCTTATTATTTTCCTTTCATAGGTTGGGAATCATGCTGATACCATGTGATGTGACAGTATCATGTTGTCCTTTAGACTTACATTTAATCTGATTCAGATAGAATATTTGCATAAAAAGATAATTTCCCTAGTCTGATGTAAAAGGACATTTGCAAGCTTAATTTGAAGTATATCTTTGTAAGAGGTGAGGATATTTCGATTTTTAAATTCCTAAGTGATAACCTTTGTGTCAAGTTGTGACTTTTGAATCTGGGAAAGGGATCATGATAAAAACCAGCATAGATAGGCTAAATAGATTAGAAGCCTTAGAAATAAGAATAAGATGATTTTCGTAGGGGGGAGAGGTAAGGAAGAGAATATATGCGTAATTGGATATTTTACAACAATGATCTTCAAGGAGAGAAAGTGGAGTGTTTTGCTGAATGTCTTTTGAATTTTCTTGACATGTTACCTCCTTGAAATCACCTCGAGGCTAATTCTTCTTTGTTGGACTGAACACACCATAGACTAATCTCTAATAGAGGGTATCCTGTATGTTAAGCTTAGAGTGTTAGACTACCTGGGTTCAAATCCTGTCTTTACCACTAGCTGGGGGAACAGAGGCAAGTTACTTTTTGTTTCTGTTTTCTTTTCTGCAAATAAGATAACAATGCTGCATATTTCCTGGATTGAATAGAAGTTTTACTGAGTTTACACATACATGTAAAACACTTAACATATAGCATATAGCAATCTCTTGATAAGTATCAGTTTAACAGTTTTTTAAAATAGTAGTAGTTGATGTATTATTGGACTAGTGTATATTTCCCCTTGATTTTCTTCAATGAAACCATAATCATTACAAGGTGCTTTCTAGAAAATTATACCTGCAGATCCTATCAAGTATTCTGTGTGTAGTGAATGGTATTTTCACTGCTGGTAATATTCAACATAAATATTTATTTTTCCAGCATAGTTTATTTATTAAAGAAACTGCATCAGTTTGTCATGAAGAGTTTTCTGTAGTCTGGATTTTGTTGATAGCATTCCGTGAGATTCCTCTGTCTTTAATCTTTCCTGTAAATTGGTAGCTGACTCTGAAGAATTGGTTAAATTTAAGTTTGATTTTTTTTTTTTTCTGGCAAGACCACTTTATAGTTTGTTATATCAAGAGGCATATGATATTTCTTTTTCTTCTTTTTAACGTTGGCAGCCATTACTACCTAGTGTTTAAGTACGTTTGCAGTTGGCAAAGGGTGATATTCTGATTCTATTCTTCCTTTTTCATTAGTTGGAATACTTCTGTAATGAAAAACTTCTTGTCATCTACGATTTGGTTACAGAGAGGTACATTTTGTATAGGAAACACAGGATAACGACTCGTTTTTCTCTTTATTTACCAGTTTTCAAAATATTAAATTGGGTCCTTATTCTCTGCTAAAGGTGATCATTTAGGTTTTTTTTTTTTTTTTAAATATTAACCCATGGATTTAAACAATTCCATGTATTTCAATGCATTGTAATTATTATCCTTTTTATGACCAAATTGTGTCATTTTTGGCCAAAGAGGTGCTCTTAGGCTCCTGAATCATTTTGACATCCTTGGTAGACTTTTATAGCTTCTTTGCTACCTTTGATGATAAGATGTTCTAGGCTCATATTGAACATTTTCTGCCCAGACCTGGAATCACCCATTTTTACAAGAAGCCCTGGTTTCTATTAGAGATAAATGGTATTTCAAGAGCATAATCTGGATATAAGTTAAGGATAAGGATGCTCATTCATTATTTCTAGGTTTTCAGTGGATGGAGCAAGGAAATTATATACATGCGGGGGTGGGGGAAGAGGGAGAGAGAGAGAAAAAGGGGAAAAGAATGGATTAAATAGTGTGAGTTCATATTGATACTTGTAATTCAAATTTAGGAATACTAGATTTTTACTTAAGCTCATCTAACATCTGTATGTTCTTTTTTCTAAACTAATCCTCATTCTCAAGAACACAAGAGATGCTTTGTGCAACATTATATCCATAATAGTCTGTTAACAATACAAATATTACAATTATTAATAAAATTACCAGAAAAATTTTAAAATATTTTGCATATCAGTTTCTAGTTGTACTGTATCTACATTGTAAGATCATATGCCATTATATATTATGTCCTGTCCCTTTCAACCCATACTTTATAAGTAAATATTTATTGCTCTCAAGTCATTATATTGCTCTTTTCAGATCATTTTCTTGTCTAATACCTGTTCTCTAGTACATTCCTTAGGAAGATCAACACAAATATTTATTGATCACATTATGTTTCTGCCTATTACCAAGCATTTAAAAATAATCGAGAACATAAATTTATCTAAGAGAATATCTTAAGGTTACTACCTAAGAAACACAAATGTAACATATTGGTCATGATACTGTTTGGTGACACTGGGTCCTGGTATGAAGATAGGAGTTATGTGCACTAACTAGCCTATGTGAAGGCTTTCTCATAAATCCAAATGTTCTTTGTAAAGTAATGATTCCAGCAGCCATGTTCCTCAGCTACTTTATGTTCCCTAGATATTTCATGTTTTTCTGTGTTCACTTCCTATTAATTTTTTTTCCTGGATTGACATTTGTCTGGAGCAATGGAGAACCTTGGAGAATGCTTTCCTCTCCTTCGTACCAGATGTGATGCCGAATTAGAACCAGGTTATGTTAGCTAGAACCAGGTTACCTCCAGTGGGTTTGTAGACAATCTAGTTCACATTACAATACTGCTGTGATGTTCATTTACTCAAAAAAGTCAACGAAGCCACATAGACATCATGCTTAATACTGAAAGGGTTATGAAGGCAACGTCTTCAAAACCTATAAACTGAAATACACTCAGTTCTTCCTAGGGAAAAGTTGGTCTTAAAAAACTTAACTTTTCTATATTGTAGTTGTCAAGAGAATGGATAACAGCTAGATAACCAAACTACTTTGGGTGAACTTAAGAGAGATGAGCTTGTGCAGGGCACCTAGATAAAATTCTTCAAGGGCATACAAAAAAATGTATACTCCTGTTGCTTTGCTTTAGGAAACTCACACCAATAACATTACAAAACTGGAAAACAGTTTTTCTGTGACTAGTGGAGCTTGTATATGGGTAGACTCAATTTGCAGGTCTGTAATTTGTTCTCAGGGAGTTGAAAAGACAGATTGGATAGTAGTGTAATGGTCTTCTAGAAGAAATAGAGGAGGGTAATATAAAGCCAGTCCTCGTGGACAAACACTGTAGAGTGATATGTATCATGGATTACTTTGCTGGGTGGATTACAGCATCAAGGGCATAATCTTTAGGCAGGAGTAACTGCTCTTCCTGATCATCACATTATTCATCCATATATCCATACAGAGAAGCCAGATCACATCTGTTTTATGAAACGGATAACTAGACCTACTATTGCATTGATAGGGAAATTGGAAACGCTGTATAAAACCACAATTGTCTAAGTATCTAAAACTTATTTCATCAATTCAAATGTAAACAGAAAAGATAAAAAGATAACATAAAAACAAATGGTTTAGGAATGTGTTTTACTGCTGTGGTGATCTACACAAATTTCCAGAAAATGGTGGAGCACAAAACATCAACAGTAATTAAATGCCTAAATGGTAATACAAAGCAGGTATGCAGTTTAGTACTCTGGGACTATCATTGTTGCAACAACGACATAATCAGATCTTCCAGTTAGGGCTGTTATTGTGGAGGAGAGTCAGTTGGCAGGCCTGTTAGACACCACTTTCCTTTTGCATAGACATCTCATTATTTATTATCCCTTCAGTCCTTTTAATTGCTCTGAGCAAAGATTCCTTTTTCCATTTAGCAATGGGGACTGAACCCATCAATACCCAATTTAAGCAAGACACTCATAAAGACAGCAGTGAAATTACTGCTCTGCTGCTTTTCTAAATATCAAGATAGTTTGGCTTCTAAAACTAAGCCTTTTACTTGATTGCTGAATAACTCCTCTGATACACAGTGTTTCTAATTAGCTAAATCAAAATCTGGAAAAACACATTTTGCATTGTTTTAATGTATTTGTTAAACTGTCATTTATTCTTTATTTGTGTATAGCACACAGATAATTTGGGTTCATTTTTTCATCGATAGTTGTAAAAATATAAACAATTATATTAATTGTTATTTTATGCAAAATAAACAGCAATTGTTTAAATTGCTAAAAATTAAATTACATACCAAAAAAGAATAGATTTTTTAACTCATAAATGTTTGTTAGCTTTTCAAAGTAAGATCTAAATAATAAATTTAATTAAAATAATAATGTATTTTCAATTTGGTAACTATAAATTTTACTTGATAGTATATAAAATTAAACCCTGCATATTTTAATTTATTCATGTTATAATTCATAATGTATTAACCTATACTAAAACCATTATTCTTGAAAAACAGTAGAGAATAAAATATAATTTTCCAAAATGTTTTGTACATTTCATTTTATGTGAGATACAGTCTTGAATTTTATTCAAATCAATTATAACAATCAATATTATATATTGAACTATTTATACTGGTGGTTCTCAAAAGCTTTATAAGCCACATTCTTAAAGTAACCTTAACTAAAATGAGATTATGCAGTAGAAATATTAAAAATTTAATCATAGAGTTTAAATATTCCTAGGTTATTACAGTTGATAAAATTCCCAATGAGTTTATTCTCTCCTCTAATTTTCATTTCAGGATGGAGGAAAGAAGGATAAAATGGTGTGAAAGAAAATATAGTTTCTCACAAATTTGCAATGGATTCTATGTATGAAAAAAGATGCATTGAATGTCTGCTTATGTGAATTTGAGGAAAATTAGTGGAAGGGACAATAATAGGAGCGAGATCACATAGTGCAAGAAACCTCTAGGCCTGAGAAAATGGGTAAAGGTTGACAACCAGGGAGTCATACCTCTATTTATGGAAATCATACTACTGAAAATCTTGAGAGAGTTTACGTTGTTCCAATAGTTAAATCTGAAATAGAGGAACAGCTTAAGGAAGCTGACTCTTACCAGTCTACACATAAAAGGCTTAAATATAGTTATTTGAAGTTCCCCTGGATGTTTTTACATTATGCCCAGAAGTTTAGCTACACCTAATTTTCAATGATTTTTTTTTACAAGTTCTGCTTGTTTGATTTGTACCTGATCAATTCAGCTAATTAATATTGAAACATCGATTAATAATATGAATTTGGCATATTAACAGTGATACCAGTCACCTTTTATTGTGTTTTGCCTGTTTCCGTCTCTGTGCTGCGGGATTTATTAGTCAGATGTCACATAATCACAACAAACCTGAGATAGGTAGTTTTATCACCATTTTAAAGAGAGAATTTAGTGACTTGACCAAGAACTGCCAGTAAGGAGTAAACAAGGGCATTAAACCCTCGATATATGAATCTGGAGTTCAAAAGTTTTTTTTTTTTTTTTTTTTTTTTTTTAAACTGCTTGGTAGAGGACCTCATTCCAGGCCTTACTAAAGTGAGAAGATGGAAGAGTGTTAGGACTGTTTTGTGAGTAGCTATCTGTGGGAGTAAGAATGTAAAGGCAGGTCATGCAGTAGACAAAGAAGAGCCATACTGGTCATGGTGAATTCTTTCCCGTTACCATTTCTATTCTAGTGGGTTATCTCTTGAATGTTGAGGACAGCCAGGGGTGGGGTCAGATATAAACAGAGCAAAGGTATAGCATCCAAACATGGAGTTTTGGATGAGGCTGAATTTTCATAATAAAAGATTATTTCTTGTATGTTGAGAACCAAAGTTTCAAACAAAATTACTGCTTCAGATGAACTGGCCATTCGAGAGAAACTAGCCACTGAAGACCCATTGGTCAGCCCATATCTAAACAACACTCTTGAAATACTGACTGCCTAGAGAGAGTGATAAGCTCAAATCCATACGTACTGACTGACTATTCGAACACACTCAGCAGCTTAGATTTACCACCAGAATAAATAAATAGGTTATCCTATATACACAGTGGCCAACCAGAGGAAGAACTTATTAATTACCATGAGATTTTTCTATACACCCCAAATTACACACACAAATTACTATGTGCACATGTGCATGTGTGTGTGTGTGCATACTGCAGGGGAGGGAAATTGAACTGATTCCTTCCAGATTTCAGTTTGCCATTTTCTATCATCTACCCTTACTAAACACATATAAAAAATTCAGGAGAGAATTTTCACTTGATAGTCAATGCATCAGTTAATGCATGATTCTATTTATAAATATTAACATTGACAGGTGACAGACAGGTAATGACTTTATGTAAGAATTGTAAGCATGTTTAGTAGTTGCTGAATTTAAAAGTAAATTAGTCTACTATTCCTACAATGTAAACTTTTTAAGCATATCATTTTTAAAAATTTTTTCAGTGCATAAATGTGGCAGAAACTGAATTTCTTTCCAAATATATCACAATGAGACTTAGAATCTATTTATAGACAATGAAACTTATAATAACAGAAAACTAAGTGTTCCTTCTAGAACTTACATATGGATTTATTAAATGTTGCATCTGTAAAAGATAAGTTGGTCAACTGTGATTACAATAAAATTGATAAATCAAAAAAAGAAGAAAAAAAGGGAGGATAGGACAGAGGGGTAGAGTGACAAAGTGAAAAGGGAAAGGGAGGGGAAAGGTGGAAGAGGGAATATATTTTATAAAATTTAAGATCTGCTTAGATTCTCCATGTTTTGAGTAAATAGTTTATGCTTATTTTCATGGAATACTAGAGAACATTATAATTAATATTGTCTGGAAGTTTTAGACTTACTTTGCCATTTGAAACTTCATATATTTGCAATTTGTGTCTATGTTACTACCTTTCAACTTGGCTGGAGACTATTTTGAACTGTAGTAAGCCTAAAGTTATACCATTGTTTTATCTGTAGACCACTAGATCTCTCTCTCTCAGTTCACTAATATATCAATGAAGCAAGAGAATTAAAATGGGCAAAAAAGCAATATTCCAAATACTTTACCATTTGAAGATAGCCGAAAAATACAAAATATTTGCTTTTGTAAATCTTTATGTATAAGATAAACAACTATTTATTTGATTCATTTAGACATAATCCCAAATCAAGGTAGGAAGATAGTTTCAGAACTCCTGGAATTTTTACATTTCTATAATCAAAATGGTAGCAGATGTATTTGAGTTTAATTTTTCCCCTGAAAAATCCCTTAACAGATAAATGCTCTTCGAAGTTTCTTTGTTCAATTTTGCAGTAACAATGATACTATGTACCTTTTTTTTTCTTCAGAAGAGGAGGAGGAAAATAAAAGTTAACCTCTAGGAAAAGAGTACAATAAATATAATTCTATGTTGTCAAATGATTTCCAGAAATTGTTGGAAAACAGTGTTCTGGAGTAATTCTCTAAAACCTTTCGTTTGGCCCAGCACTGCTGATGCCTCAGGGCTTCTGAAGACACACACTTGTGCTAATGATTTACTTAGGGTCATTGGAGTTAAATACTTGTTCTTGTGTAGAAGTTATTATTTTTTCAAATAAAATATTATAACATATTAATAAAAACTCATCTACATCCAACATTAAATACAACAATAATAACAATGAAAACCTATGGATTTAGCTCTGTGACTATTGTGAGAAATTTATAACCTCCTTAAGCCACCATTCATTTAACCATTTATTCAGTTGATCATTCAACAAATGTTTGTTGAGTTTCTAATATTGTGTAATATTTCTCTTGGCATCTGGTATGGGAGGAGGGTGTTGAGAAGAAACTCAGCATTCCTCAGTTTTGTGATCTAATTTTAGAAGGAAGATAAGCACAGATAATTTAATTGGTACAAAAAAAATCAATGAAAGAAAAAAAATCAAAATGGCAATGTGTTAATGACAATATATTCAACAAATATTTATTGAGAGCCTCCTATGTGCCAGATGCTGTTCTAGGTATTCTGGACATATTGGGTACTCAAACAGACAAATACCTGCCCTGTGGAACTTATATTCTAGGGAGGCAGACAATAAACAATAGGCATATGAAAGGAGTACATTATTATAGCATATTAAAATGTGATGAGCCCTTCATGAAGAAAATATAAATAGAGTAGAACAAAAAATATTGAGAGTTCTGGGAGAAGGAATGTGTTTTAAATATGGTGGTTAAGTTAGAACCAGGAACTTTTAGAGTCTGGAGTTTACTGTGGACTTTAGAAGTGCAGGAAAAGAGGTAGAGAAGAAGCTGGGTAGGGTTTTGATATGCAAACGGAGCTTTCTAGATATGAGCAGAAGGGAGTCATGTGAATAAGAATCATTTTAATTTTTTCCTGAAAATTATAATAAAGAGGAGAGTGTCAAATAAATTTTTAAAGTTCAGTTACTTGTAATAGGGCTTGTGATTTACAAATAAGATAAAGTAAGACTGTGTTTAGTTTAACACATTTCTTAGGTAATGCAGATCAGTCTGATCCTGGGAGGATCAGAAAATCATTACAATTGTACTAATTCAGGAATGTTGACGATGTATAACCAAGACCCAGGGTGAAATACTTCATATATGAAAGTAGAGCTCCCTACTGAATTTCGTTGTTAAATGCATGTGTATGCATTTAAGTGTAAGCTTAGGATGAAAGAAAATGCAGATTGTTTTGAGGCACAGGACTGATGTTTCCTTTAAATTGCTCAGCATTTACTCTTCTCTCTCCATTGTCAAATAAGGGCAGTATGGCTCAGATGAGCGACTTGGCCCAAACCAAAACTACTAATGTATTTGGAATGAGAACTTGCGTCTCTTAGATCTAATTTCAGGGCTCTCAAAATACATAGCTCTCTTAATTTGTTTATTAATTCAAAAAATATTTATTGAGGGCCTGCCGTATGTAAGGTACTTTGGGAGGATCAGACAATTGAGCAGTGACTCAAAAGGACCATCCCTGCTATCAGAGAGCTTTATATTAGTCGGAGAAGGGGAAGAGGTAATATGTGAATAATAACTAACTTAATAGCTAAATAAGTTCATGTTAAGTAATAAAGGCTAAGCGATATGAGGAAATCGAGTGATGGGTAGGTGGTTTTCCTTGAGCATTTATTTTGTGTCATGTACTGTTACAGTTGTTTCATATGTGCTAACTCATTTGACAATCAGCATAACCTTATGTAGGAGAAGTTAATCCCCATTTTGGAAATTAAGGCACAGATAAACCAAAGGTTATATAGATAATAATTTTCAGGGCTAGAATAGACACTAAGCAAGTAGATTTTTTTTTTTTTAACATCTACAGCACCTGGTCTTCCTACGTGGTCTCCCATCCAAGTACTAATCAGGCCCAATCTTGCTTAGCTTTCAAGATCAGATATGTTCAGGGTGGCATGGCCATAGATGCAAGTAGATTCTTAATCAAACTTCTAAATCAGCTCATTATACTGCTTTCAGAGTGGCCACATTTGAGACAAGATTTTACTAATGTAGAGTCTGCAAACTATTGCCAATAGTCCAAATGCAGCCAATGATTCTTGTAAATACATTTTTGTGGGAGCACATACACACCTACTTCACTCACATATATTATTGCTGCTTTTGGGTTACAGAAACAAACTAAGTAGTTGTGACAAAGAGCATATAGCTAACAATCTTAAATATTTACTACATAGCCCTTCACAAAAAAATAATTGCCAGTCCCCGAACTAAAATAAGGGCACAAACCATGTGATATATTAATAAAAACTTTTCAGAAGGAGGAGAAAACAAGAAAGAATGCCTGAGGTAGGACTGTGACTGACATATTGAAGAAAGAGCAATTAGCCCAGTGGAGCTGAAGTAAAATGAAGGAGGCAGGTATGGAGAGAGAATATAAAAATAGTTGGTAGCAAGATCACTAATGGGTCTTAACAGCCCCGAAATAACTTTGAAATTGATCCTGAGTAATACGGGAAGCCATTCAATGATTTTCATCATAGAAGTGACATGAATTTATGTAGTGAACACTGATGTTCTTTCCAGAACCCACTTCTGAACTGAAGGT
Source organism: Pteropus vampyrus (assembly GCF_000151845.1). NCBI lineage: Eukaryota > Metazoa > Chordata > Mammalia > Chiroptera > Pteropodidae > Pteropus > Pteropus vampyrus. The sequence goes on from NW_011888869.1 coordinate 1,245,874, forward strand.
CTTACTCCTTCAGGGGATGAAAATGTTGGCAGGCATCTGTCCTCTTTTGGAGTAGCTCTAACTGAAGAGAGTTACTGTGCTAAATTAACACATGCCTCATTCCTGGGGCAGGCTGCAACAATGATGAGCTGAGGTGGGAATATAAAGCCTGTCTTACTGCCCTAACTTGGAACAACTATGCATTTTCAGAGCTCTTGTGGGATTAGCTGAGGCCTTCACTGAGACTGCATTGCAGCTCACCTTTTCCCTTTGTCCAGTCTTGGTTCCTCCTCCTGCACTTGTGATGATATCCAGGGTACTCTTTAATGAATCACTTTCATTCTCATCTCTATAGCACTGGGAACCTGACCAGCACTATCTGGCTTGCTTATGAAAAACATCACTAAATGTGAAGAATATTATATGTAGGCAAGCCTGGAAGTAACAAGGATGAATAGAAAAATGTTGTAGCAATTGATATAAGAAATAAACGATGCAGTGATTAAAGGATGTGGTGAGATTCTTAGAGTCTGGATTTATTCTGATGGTTGTTTTATTATGACTTGTAAGTAAATTGGAGATGAGGAAGAGGGCAGGGGAGAGAGAGCACGTGAATGAGCAGTCTAGGATGGCTACAAGATTTTTAACCTAAATATTTAACAGATAATCAGAATTTCTTTGTTTTTGGGATGAGTTGGATTAGGAAGTAAATCAGGAATATGCTTTTTGTATGTACATTAGAGCCTAATAATTAGGGTATTATTGTTAATGCTATAACAAATTTCTCAACAATGTCATGACTTAATACAATAAAAATCTATTTTTCACCTATAATCCAACATAGATGTCCAGGTTAGACAATTCTTCTGGACGCTCTTCCCTTAAAGTTTGACTAAGATTTGAGCTGCTTCTATCATGATTCTATCATCCTGTGGCTCCAAGACCCACCTTAGTGTCCTCTACCAACGGGCAGAGTAAGAGATCACATTCTATACCCTGTCGGCCTTTAAGGGAACCACAGTGCTTCCACCTACATTCCACCACCCAGTCTTAGTGATGTAAATCAATCTAGAAATGAGGTTAAGAGAGGGCTACAGGAAAATATTGTCCCTGACTGAGCACCATCTTCTCATCAGCTCTATACTATAAGTAAAAGCACAAAATTTTGGTGATCACTAAATCATCTCTGCTGCCTCTCTGTTAAGTCCGAAATGCTTATTATATATCCAAATGGAGATATAAAAATCCAATTGTCGTGTCTGTGTGTGTGTCCCGGGAGATGTCTAGGATGAAGAAATAAATTGGGAATTCTTCAGTGAATAGATGGCATGTAAAGTCATGAGAAGGTGTCCAGTTTCTTAGGGGTTGTGTACATTAAGAAGAGAAGACCTTCAGGTCCTGAACCCTGGGTCATTTCAGTGTTTATAGATTAAGTGGAGGAAGTGAAACAGCAAAGAAGACTGAAGGGAGATGTCTGTGAGTGGGGAGAAAAAGAGTGTGGTTAGCCCTGAGGCTTAGTGAGGAAAGTATTTTGAGGCTGAAGTAATGAACTGTATCAAATATTGCTGCCAAGTGGAGTTAGGTGAATTCAGAGAATTGATCATTCATTCTGCAATGTGACCTTAATAAGAATAGTTTTGTGGAGGAATGTGTCAGACATTGGTTAGAGTAAGCTTAAAAGAAAATGGACAGATGTGAAGTGAAAATAGCAAATATAGCAAGTCTTGAGAATTTGTATATAAGGGCACAGCAGTTCTTTTACGAGGCAGATCTTAGTGTCTGAAATACTTTGGGGAAAAAATACACATTTAAATATTTAACATTATTGCAATGGATTAACTCATTAAGATATGGGTGATAGATGACTACGTTGTTTCTTGGATGGGCAGGAAGTAGAGATGACACAACTTAGTGATTATTTGGATATCTACATGTAAATAGTGAAAATATGTTAATAGAGAATAACAAGAATCTTCAGCTTGACTATTCACTAGGATTATAAGTTAACTTCAGAACTCTAAAGAGACCAACAAAAAAGAAAAAGAAAAAATATTGTATGACTGATAAGTCTAATAAAGTTAAGGAAAAGGGATAAAAAACAACAGGAAGATATAGCTAAGAAAGTACCATTGATATGAAATAGATTTGCTCGGTAGGTTCATGACATTTGAAGATTTTTTTTTCTACTAGAAGTTTTTTATTTGTCTCCCTTTACTCACAATATTTTTCTCTCTCTTACCCATAGAAGTTCCCATAATTTATTTTAAGATTAGAAATATACATGGCTGCTGTTGGAGAATTCCTGGTAAAGGGCTTGGTCTAAATGAAAATTACCAGATTTTGGAAAAGGAAAAGACACAAATTGACAGTAAAGGGAACATTTTTTATTCTCGCTTCATTTTATTATAAGCCATGCAGACAATTGAAGTAGAGCAGGGAAAATGATATTCAGGAACAAATAACCCCTTACACTTGAAAACATAGCTTCTGAAAGAGGAAAGTGATTTTAGATTGAAAGTGTGCCTGGCATTGTTTCGTTGATGGGTTCTGACAGTGTGAACTCCTGGGTAAAAATTATGGCAGAAAAATCTTGGCTCATTAGCACTCAGTCTAGATTAAGTGTCAATATGATGATTACTAGAGATTTTTCTGAAACAGTGCTTATTTGAACTAGATGAAGAAGGAATTACAACAAATTGAAAGTGGCATAGATTTTTATGTTGTAAATCCTTGTGCTTTTCAATTCTTACAAAGGAAGGATAATATTCTTGTGACACTTCTTTATTGCCCTTTATTCCTTCTTTTATTTGCTAACTTTTTAGGCAAACTTCTCTGCTGTGAGTGATTAAAGCACACCGATTTAAATACTTCATTTCTTTCAATTTGGTTACAAATGCTTACTGAAAGGATTATTTACAATAGGAGGTGAATATTGTGATTAGATTTCAAAGATGCATGACCCTGTGTGTGTTGACTATACCATCTGTCCTTTTGGCACAAACATTTTAAAACTGGATAATTTAAAAAATTCTTTCATCGTACATGAATTTTATTTATTCCTACTTGGATGACTCCCAACATCAAGAACAGTTGGGACTGGGTTTCAAGGTGGCCTGATAAATCCAAGTGGCAGAGTAGAATCGGGTTTTTTGGATTTTAAAATGAACTTACTGGGATTTCCTAATTGAAAGCACATTCAGAAGGCAGTCCTGTGAATGGAAGGTAGCTGGTAACAGCAAGTGTGCTGCCGAAAAGCCTCATTCACATGGCAGCATTCTGAAGAAAATGGAATTTGTAACTGCAGATTTTCTGAAATAAAATCACATCCAAACAGCAGGATTTCTAAACAGAAGGTACTTATAACTATGTTCTAAAATTAAACCTCATTTAAACAACATTCATTCTAAATGGAAAATGTACTGTAGTTGTTTCCTACATTAAAGCCAAATTCAAATCATTGTTATCCTAAGAGCTAAGTAGCTTAAGTAACTTCTGCCATGTAATGAAGATTAGTGTATACTTTTTATTAGGTTCACAGAGTAATTTTAGGGAAAGTGTTTTCCTTTTGCACGTGTTTCGTGTAGAATACGATAGAAAAAAATTCATTACTTGAGGAAGATTGTTCATCAGTAAGATGTAAAACTTGTTTCAAGTTTTGACCTAGTAGAAGACTAAACAATATGTGACATGTTATTGATCAACATACTTCTCAGAGAAAGAAACCATTTTAGGAACTTGTCATTAAGTTATATAAGATGGTTATAATATAGAAATAATACTGAATATACACTATGGAAAAAAAGAGACAAGGCTTTTAGTGTATGGCACACAAAACCAAATGCTTATGAGTGAATTGCTCGACAGAAATAGGAGTCAGGAGAAATTCTAACGCTAGCATTAGAATTGTAGCATTCATTATCTCTTTTCAGAGATAAGAAACTGATTTTACAAAGCTCGCCAGCCTAGCCCTTGTTATAGATCCTAATATGTTCCTTAATGGGAAATCAAATACTAATTGATTAAGCAGAAATGAAATCTTTTACTCACATGTCTGTACTTACAAACAATAAAACCAATAACATATTTGAACACTAATAATATATTACATACATATAAAACATTTAGTTTTCCCAAACACTTTTACATTAGCTCAGAATTGAAGCAAGATGTCCTAATCACCAACCACAATTTTCTCTTTCCAAGTGTCTTTAATTCAGGTGTCTAAATAAAGAGGATAAAAAAGATTTCCCAATGATGTTTTAAATATTTTGTAAATTTTTTAAAGCTGATGCTACTCGACATGCTCATTATCTTCAAAATGTGCCTTGAGGATTCTAATTGACGACCAGTGGCTCCTACATAGAATTTCTAGCCTTTTCCTACATAGAATTTCTAGTCTTTCACTCATTGTTGCAGCTGCTATGAGCGGCACCTGGTGTGTCTTCAGATGTGGCTCTTTAGGCTTGTGTTCTGTCTGAAATACGAGTAGAAAAGAAAAAAACAAACAAATCATCTTTATATTCCCTGAGTTCTTTCTGTCAGGCTAGTGTGACCACCATAATTAATCACCAGAGAGCTATAACTAAGCTTAAGTGTAAACCTCTTCAAAAGATGCTTCTGACTCATTTACAATCTTAGCACTTGAAATCACTTGAGAAGTACTTCTTGGCCATTTTACTATGCATTATTCAAGCATACTCTTTTTCAGTAAAATTGAACAATGCATTGAACATTGTTTTGATGTTATTACTAGTATTAAGATGTGTATTTTGCTTCCCTAAAAGGAATCAACACATTTGACATTAAAATAACAAATTCAGTGACAAAAGCTGAAGTGGAAGGTATTTGAAGCACTCAAGGAATGTATTTGAAAGTGTGTTGCACATATATTTGAACCAGTTTTTAGAAATAAGGAAAAAAATTATTTTTATTTTCTGAAAAGTGAATACGAAACATGCACATTTACTTACCAGAAAAAATATTTTTTATAAATTAAAGCCGGCATTTATCAAGTGAATAGTAATATAAATGCCACTGAATTGTAGACTGAATTTTGAGGAAAGAGTTCAAAACTGTATTTTCATTAGATGGTATTTTCAGCTATTAGGTATTTGGATCATGAGGTTACAAGTAATCTCTCCAAAGTAAGTTCTACTTTGTAAATGCCCTATTTTAGCAAATTGTTGTGCCATTCTCATTGTCCTCTAGCCTTGATATTGTGAAGTAATTATTCTTTGCCAGCTTCATTTATGTATATTTACATACATGATGTGCATCGTTGAAGTGTGTGTGTGTGTGTGTGTGTGTGTGTGTGTGTGTGTGTGTGTGGTTTAATGAGTTTTGTCTAATGTATATCCTAATATAATGACTACTGGAAATAAAATATATTTCTAGCACTCCTCGAAATTCCAAGTTAATCCTAATTGCCACACCAGGGAACTAGTAATCTAATTTCTATCACTATATCTTAGTTTTGCCTATTTTGGAACTTTATGTAAGTGGAATCTACAGCATGTAACATATTTTTATCTAGCTGCTTTTATTAAACATGATTTTCAGATTCATTCATGTTGCATACATAAGTAGTTTGTACATTTTATTGCTGAGTGTAGTATAATACACGAAGAGGCCACAGTTGATTTCATCTCTTTCCTCTTTAATGAAAATTTGTGTTCTATGCAGTTTTTGGCTATTACCAGTGGTATCCTACTCTGGTCTTTTCTTTCTCTGTCTTTCTCTATTAGGTATGATGTTAAGCTATCATTATTTGTAAATACTTTTCAAATTAGAGAACTGTCGTTCTTTTTCTAATTTGTTATGAGTTCCCTATTTTTTTAAAATCATAAATGGGTGCTAAATTTTATCTAAAGCTATTTGTGCTATTGAGATTATTATACCATATTTCACCTTTATTCTTTTAACATGGTGAATTATATTAACATGTATTTTTATAACAGATGTATAGTTTATATACCTTATAATGCACCCATTTAAAGTATACAATTTAAGGGTTTTAGTATGTTCGTCATAATTACAATAAATTTTAGAAGGTCAGAAAGAAATCTCATACTCATTACACACAATCTCCATTTCCTCCCAACAATCTCATTCCTAATGTCCTTTCTGTCTCAGTAAATTTGTCTTTTGTGGACATTTCATGCAGATAGAATTACATAGTCCATGGTCTTTTATGATTGGCTTCTTTCACTTTGCATGCTTTCAAGATTCATCCATGTTGTAGAATGTATTGGAATTCTATTTCTTTTTATTGATAGTACTATTCCATTGTATGGATATACCTCATTATATATTCACTCATCAGTTGATGAACATTCGAGTTCTTTCAACTTATTACATATTATGAGTAATGCTGCTATAAAGATTTATGTACAAATTTTTGTGTAAATACACATTTCCATTTCTTTCAGGTCGTTATTTAGGAGTAGAATTGTGTTGTGTGGTAACTCTACGTCCAACTATTTGATGAACTGCCAGACTGTTTTCCAGTGCAGCTGTAACCCTTTACATTTGTTTTTAAATACAAGTTGTATTATTATTTATGTACGGTAAGGCCAACAATCCAGGAAAGGCTGCCATTGAAAAGATAGTTTGTTATACTCACATATCTCAAAGTTGGGGGCATGCCACTTCATGGTGGGGGCGGGGCACGTGGGGAAGCACCAGCTTTGGTCAGGAGCCAGAGAGGAGGAGAAAATGCGTGCAAGAGCCTTTTTGTAGTTTCCATGAGAAGGAACAGGTGAAGCAGAGTAAGCAGGTTGAAGATTGACTAGTCTGAATAATTTCAATGGGCTCTGGGTCATCAGGCTGTCCTTGGTTTTCTGGTACCTGGCCCTGGGTGATTAGGGCAGGTGGATAGTAGCCTACCACCTAGTTTGAGAGCCATATAAAGCAGATAGCTGGGAATCTGGGCTCTGTATTGGTTGATTTGCATATGATAGTGACACTTGCAGGCAAATTATTTGCAACCTCTAGAAATTTACTAACCCTAGAAGAGGTAGTCCCCCCAGAGTCATCAAGGTCCAAGATACCTAAGCATCAGGATATAGGAAATAACTGGCACGATTAATGAAACATTACCATCAGCAAGAATTATTTCATAGGCTCACCAACAATTATTTATTGTCTTTCTAATTATAGTCACTCTGATAGGTATGAAATGGTATCTCATTGTAGTTTTGTTTTTTAAGTCTCTGATGACTAACAATTTTGAACATCTTTTCATGGGCATATTGGCTATTCTTTTCTTTGGACAAATGTCTATTCAGATGCTTTGTATGTTTTTGGTTGGTTATTTGTCTTTTAATTAATGAGTTGTAAGTATTCTGTATTCTAGGGTCAAATTTTAGATTTAAAATTTGCAAATATTTTCTCCCATTCATTAAGGTGTCTTTTTATTGCTTAATGGTATCTTTTGAAACAGAAGTTTTTGCTTTTGGTAAATTCTAATTTATTGATTCTTTCATTGCTTGTGCTTTTGGTGTTATATCTAGGAAACCATTGCCTAATCTGAGGTAATTAAGTTTTATTTCCATTAAAAAAAATTTTAAATGTGTTTTTCTAACATTTCTATAGCTTTAGCTTTTATACTTTAGTCTTCGATCCTTTTTTATTTAATTTTTATATGGTATGAAACAGGCATACAAATTCACTCTTTTGGATGTGGGTGTCCAGTTGTCATAGTTCAATTTGTTAAAAATTATCCTGTTTATATGGAATAGCCTGTTAAAAAATCAGCTGACTATAAATGTGAGAATTAATTTCAGGGTGCTCTAATTCTATTTTACTAATTGATATGTCTATCCTTATACCAGTACCATAATACATTGATTACTGCAGCTTTGATATTGGTTTTGAAATTAGGAAACATGACTGCTCCAACTTCGTTTTCTTTTTAATCAAAATTATTTTGGCTATTTTGGGTTTATTGTCCATTTTAAGGCTAGTTTAGCAATTTCTGTAATCAATATGGGTGGGGTTTGATCGGGATGACATTTAATCTATTTTCAACTTGGAGAGTATTATCATATTAACATTATTTACTATTCTAATAATAAATGTTGTATATCTGTCTATTTATTTCTCTTGTTTCAATTAAACATGCTATATAGTTTTCAGAGTATAAAGTTTGCTCTCCTTTAAATTTACTCTTACATTTTCTAATGCAATTGTAAGTTGAATTTACCTAATTTTATTTTGATATTATTCACTGATAGTGTATTGAAATACAATTGATTTTTTTATATTGTTTTTATAATCTGCAACCTTTCATATTTATTTATTAGTCCCAGTAGGGTTTTTTTTTTTTTTTCCCTAGTAGATTCCTTAGGATTTTCTAAATGCAAGGTCATGTTATCTCCAAATAAAGATAATTTTATCATTTACTTTCCACTCTAAATACGTGTTAGTTCATTTTCTTGCCTAACTGTCTTGGCTAGTATGTCCAGTTCAATGTTGTATAGAGGTAGTGAGAATGGACCTTTTCTTATTCTTGAATGTAGAAGGAAAACTTTTTTATATATATATAAAACATTGGCTTTGGGTTTTCTTGAGTGCCTTTTTTCAAGTTTCATATGTTCCTTGTTTATCATTTTATTATGCAGAAATAATGAATTTTGTCATGTGCTTTTTTGTGCCTATTGACATGATCATGTTGTTTTTATCTTTTATTCAATTCATGTGGTTTATTATATTAATTTATGAATATTTAACCATTCTTACACTCCCGAGATAACTTTCAAGTGGTTATGGTATATATAATCCTTTTTGTATGTTACTGGATTGGGTTTGCCAGTATTCTGATTAGAGTTTTCTCATCTATACTTATTAAAGATATTTTCCTGTTATTTGTATACCTTGTGATATCTTTGTCCAGTTTGGTATCAGTATATTACTGGCCTCAGAGAATGAGATGTGATGTGGCCCCTTCTTTTATATTTTTTTGCAAGAACTTGTAAAGAATTGTTATTAATTTTTCTTAAATTTTTGGTAGAATTAACAAGTGAAGTCATCTAGGTCTGGGATTTTATTTGTGCAAAGTTTTTGACTTACTTTAGGTATATTCAGGTTTTCTTTTAAGTTACTTTAGGTTAACTTACTTTAGGTATATTCAGGTTTTCTATTAAGTCAGTTTTATTATATCTAGGAATTTGGCCATTTAATGTATGTTATTTAATTTGTTTTATTACAAATCATAGTATTTCCTTATGTTACAGGCTAAATTGTTTCCCCTCCAAATTCATATGTTGAAGTTCTAATAGCAGAACCCTAGAATGTGACTATTTTCAGAATTAGAGCCTTTATAAAGATATTAGGTTAAAATGAAGCCATTAGAGTGAGCCCTAATCCGATTTGACTGGTGTCCTTACAAGAAGAGAAAATTTGGACAAAGGGACACCAAGGATGTGTGTGCACAGAGAAAAGACAATGTGAAGACACAGTGAAAAGTGGGCATCTATAAGCCAGAGAGAGGTCTCAGCAGAAACCAAACCTCTTGTCACCAGAACTGTGAGAAAATAAGTTTCTATTCTTTAAGCCATCCATGGTATTTTTTTAGAATATCACTGGAAAACTATGGTATTTTCTTAGAACATCCCTGGAAAACTAATACCCTTTATAATCTTTTTTATTTCTACAAGGAGTAATGTATCCTTTTTATTTTCTAATTTTAGTAATTTGAGTACTCTCCCTCTTCTCTCCCTTGCTCATTTAGCTAAAAGGTTGTCAAATGGTTGTTATTTTCTAGCAACTATTTTTTATTGATTTTTTTGGATATTTTCTATTCTCTATTAATTTTCACTCTGTTATTTCCATGTTTCTTATTATTGTGGATATAGTTTGCTCTTTTTTTGGTTTCTTGAGATGAAGTTTAGATTATTGATTTAAGATCTCTCTTCTGTTATAGTGACTTACAAATATAAATTTGTCTCAGTATTATTTTAGCTGCATTCTATAAGTTTTGGTATGTTGTGTTTCCATTTTCAAAACATCCTTAGGCATGAAATTTCCCACATACTTTTTCATGTAAATTCGTTATATTTGTGGAGAGTGTCAGAGTTGTTTGTTTTTAAGGACTTCTCTCACTCTAGGCAGAATCTCTGAGTGACTATTCTGGGGCTAGGGGCTGGTGTAACACCTCTGCTTTACAGGTAGATGACAACATAACTTTCATTCTTTTTATCTTGACTCTATTAGTATGGAACCTTGCTCTTCAAGTGAACTGGAGCAAAGGGTCATTAAAGCCACAATATTGGAACTCCAAAAAATGAGGAGTCATGCCTTCATGCCATAAATAGGGACTGGGCAGAAAGGGAGGGAACCCCCAACCTCTCAATCACCCTTATCAGGAATTTGGCCTGTGGAACTTAAGGCTCGAGATGATAAGAAATGTCCATTTCTCTCATTGAGAAACCAGATGCCTTGACTGGGAGCTAAGAGAAGATGGAGTTTTGTTTTCTTGATGAGACAGACAGACAGACAGACAGACAGACACACACACACACACACACACACACACACACACACACACACACACACGCTGTGAGTGGAGCTTCTGTCCTTGAGCTGGGTGAGGGAGAGGGAGGAGCAGATTTGGCTCAAGTGCCAGATACTTTTGTTTTTCTTAATGACATGTCGAAGATTGTCTTGAATCACTATTTCCTCTTTGGTTCTGTGACTTTGAGACGATTTCTAGAGACTTCATTTGGTCATTTTAAAAATAATTTTTATTTTTAAAATGGTTGTTATGGTTGTTTCTCTAGGAAATGGGTCTGTGGAGCTACTCACATGCCACTCTGGAAGCGGAACTCCACATTTATTTATTTTTGAATGTAATAACCAAACTTCTATTCATGGGATAAACACAATTTGGTCATAATGTGGTGTAATATTTATATATTTCTGTATTCAGTTTGCTAAAATAGCATTGCAGAGTTTTGCATTTTTGTTCAGGAATAATATCAGTATATGAATTTGTTGATTTTGAACATTAGAATTAGATAGCCTCATAAATTGAGAAGGAAATTGTTCTTTTCTCCTTTATTTTCTGAAAAAAAATTGTATAAAATAAGGATTTCTTAAAGGCAGGTTAGATTTTATTTGTTGAAGCCAAAAAGAGTCTGAGTTTTTCTTTTTGGCAATTTTTAATTATAGGTTTATTTTTAGAAAAGATATATAGTTAGATTTTTGTATGTGTCAATTATTGTATATGTTTTATTCAAATGATTCACCTATTTCATCATGTTTATTGGCATAAAAGTATTTATTATGTCACCTTCATGTTCTAAAGCACCTTGAGGCTATATGCCAGTGTCAGAGTTTTCATTTCTGATATAGACACTATATTTTCTTTTTGTTACTTTAGCTATAGGTTTAATATTTCATTAATTCACTTAAAAATTTTTGGCTTCTTTGATTTTTTTCTTTTATTTGTTTTCTATTCTGTTGAATTCTTTTATCTTTTTTCATTTAATTACTACATTTTTTCTAATTTGCTCTTTATATAGAGTTTTCTAGGTTGAAATCTAAATCTTTGCTTTAATCATTTCATCTTTGCTAATATATGCATTTCAGGCTATATATTTCTCTGTAATCACTACTTTAGCTGAATCTCATAGAGTTTGATATGATATATTTTTATGATAGTTTGATTTTTAAAAAGTTTTCCTTGTAATTTCTTCTTTGATTAACAGATGATTTAGAAGTATGTTTTGTAATTTCTAACTACTCTAAAGATTTTTGATACTTTATTGCTGTTGCTCTTAAATTAAAATTCATTGTGTTCAGAGATCCTGCTGTATATTTATTTCAATTTTTTAAATATATTAAAACTTATTTTAAGGCCCCAAATTTGGTGACTACTCCACATGTACTTGAGAAGTAGGTGTATTCTTTTTGTGTAATGTTCTGTACGTGTTGGTTAAGTTGGTTGGCAGTGTTGTTTGTCATCTGTATCCTTACCTTTTACATTTGTCTTCTTATTCTCAATGACAGCAATGAGTGTTATAATCTTCTAACCAACATTATTAGTTTATATTTTCCCCTTTATTTCTGTTAATTTTTTCTTTATACATATTTAAGATCTGTCATTAGTAATTACACAAGTAACATAGTTATCTTCTGAGGAATTAACCATTATCATTATTAAACACACACGCACATACACACTTTTTGATAGGTCTCCTTGTCTTGATATCTATTATATAAAATGTTAATAGTGCTTCACTACCATTCTTATGCTTAGCATTTCTAGTTTCCATTTTCCTTCAATCGATGTGAGTTATATTTAACATATATCTCTTGTAAACAGCATGTTGTTGAGTCTTGGTTTATATACAGTCTGCTGATGTTTTTCATTTTAACTGTAATGTTTTGACCACTTGCATTTAAAATAATAATATGTTTAGATTTGTTTACTTTTATTTTTTCTATATAACAGTATAATTCCATTTAGATTCCCTCTATATCTTGTGCTAAAGTTGTTATATATTTCCCTTCTACACATATTATAAATCCCCAATACATTTCTATCATTTTTGCTTTGAACAACAAAATGAGCTTTGTGTTCTCAAGCCAAGGTGATGACAGGCTGTGCCTAGGATTCTCTTCCCTGTGCCATGTCCTGCAAACTGTCTGCAGTCAGGAAGCTCCGGCAATCATGAGCTTATTTCATTTGTTTCCTACCTCTTACGGCCTGTGGCCTTTTCCTTCTTGATATACAATAACTCGATGCACATCATGTCATATATTTTATTTATAACCATATTTTATCCTTTGTTTTAGATAATTCACGCAGGAAGAAAAATCTAATTCCTGATATTTCATCTTGGTAAGAGATGAAGCTTGACCCCTTTCTTAAAAATATATGTTTGCTAGCATAGAATTCCTGGATGACAGGTTTTTCTTTTATTCTATTTTTTCTTTGAGCCCTTTAAATATGTTGTTCCCTTTTTTCTGTGTACCGTTTCTGATTTGAAATATGCTGTCCTGCTTATTGTTCCACTTCGTGTATGTATTTATTTTTTTCTTCTGTATTTAAGATTTTTTTCTTACCTTTGGTTTTAGCAGTTTGATTTGCTGAGGGGTGACAGTTTTTATCCCTATTCTGCTAGTAATTCGATAAACTTCTTAGATTAGTGGGTTGCTATTTTTCATAAAATTTGAAAAAAATTAATATTTTATTAAATATTTTTCCTGCACCATTGTCTCTTATCAATATACCACTCCAATTAAACGTTTGGCTGTTGTTTCCTTTCACAAGTTACAGACATGCTATTCATTTTGTTTCAGGCTTTTTTCACCCTCTGTTCTTAAGTATTTCTATTGAGTGGTTTTATGTTGTGTTTGTTCTGCTGTTCATCCCTATGAATTTTTTTACATTGCAATTATATTTCTCAATTTCATAATTTTAACTTGGTTCTTTTTTTATGGTTTTCAAATTTCTTCTGATATTCATCTCTCATATCCATTTTGTATTAATTTTAAGAAATTTTTAATGAATTGTTAAAAGTCTATTGATGATTGTACCATTTCTATGTGTGGGTCTGTTTATATTGTCTAATTTTGCTTTTATCTAGGGGTCACATTCTTCTGATTTTCTTTCCTGTCTTAGGCAACTAGGCTAAGAGGATGATCATTTTGATCCAGCAAGATAATTAGGTACTGAGCAGTTTTAGAGTGGGATTGAGGTTTTAGTTCTGCTATGAGTTTAAGTTCAAGGAGTTTAAGAAAATCATTTCAACCCATTCTCAACTTTCTGCTCTGCCAAAGGGTTTATAATTTCATTAATTCGGAAATTTAATCGTGTAGTACTTTTCTTTCAGCTTTAGTTAGATTTAATTCATCTCTGTTTTAAAAAAATTTTAATTTTGAGTTCAGG
>NW_011888869.1:1259796-1275229 GCF_000151845.1 Pteropus vampyrus
TTTTTTATGGTTTTCAAATTTCTTCTGATATTCATCTCTCATATCCATTTTGTATTAATTTTAAGAAATTTTTAATGAATTGTTAAAAGTCTATTGATGATTGTACCATTTCTATGTGTGGGTCTGTTTATATTGTCTAATTTTGCTTTTATCTAGGGGTCACATTCTTCTGATTTTCTTTCCTGTCTTAGGCAACTAGGCTAAGAGGATGATCATTTTGATCCAGCAAGATAATTAGGTACTGAGCAGTTTTAGAGTGGGATTGAGGTTTTAGTTCTGCTATGAGTTTAAGTTCAAGGAGTTTAAGAAAATCATTTCAACCCATTCTCAACTTTCTGCTCTGCCAAAGGGTTTATAATTTCATTAATTCGGAAATTTAATCGTGTAGTACTTTTCTTTCAGCTTTAGTTAGATTTAATTCATCTCTGTTTTAAAAAAATTTTAATTTTGAGTTCAGGCTTCCTTCTCAAGGAGAGACTACCTAATTCTCTGCACTACTTTGAGACCTTGAGATCTCAGATGTTTTTCCTTCAAGAAAGGGGAGACTGGGAGACTAAGAGAACATGAGGCCATGAAGCCATGAGATTTCAAGGCTCTGAGACTTTGAGGCTGTGGGACCATGGATATTTGAGATCACAAAACATCAAAACTGAAATTGCTAACCTAAATAATTATAAAATTGCAAGACTGTGCAGCCCCATCTCCAGCCTTTGTTTACTCAGCAAAGCTCTCTTTGAATCTCGATCTCTTTCAGAATTTAAATCTCATATGCCAGCCCATATGTTCATCAGAGGTTTTACTGGTTTTTTTTTCCATGTCTATGACACATTCATACTCTTTTGCAAGCCCTGTCCCCAACTTCTATTATAATCCCCAGGTAGGAAATCTTTCTATATTGTGTGCTCATTCAGAAAGGGAAATTTCCTGCAGAGTATTATTCCTTTGGAATTCTTTATCCACAATTTTTAAATGACTTTAAAAATAATATGAGAGTTTGGTTTACCTGGTAATATCTTGTTTCTAGCAAATGTAAAAGTCTTTAAAACCTTTTATAATCTAGTCAGAGAAGGATTGTTAGATTATTCTTCAACACTTCCTGTTTTTTTTTCCAATCCCCCGGGAAAAACTGGTTTTTTTCATTTCTGTGGTATTAGTAATTTTTTTCGTTGTTTTTTTTCCGTGATCCCATCTCAATCTTTATTATCCTTGTTTATATGTCCATCATTTCCAGATTTGTTTTCCTAGATTGGTAATTTCTTCATGTGAGACAAATCCCACACCTGCAGTTCTAATAAGAAACCTGTCATCACAAATGTTTTCCTGATACAAGGCTGTGAAGTGCTAACATATTTTTTGTAAAATATATATTATTTAATATATTACACTCTTTGTAAAACAGTTGAACAAGAGGGTTTACCTGCCTGTACTATTAGTTCTTTGGTATTGATTATGCAAAGAATTAACAAAGTGAAAAGAAATATGGATAAAAGGTTGCATATTTGGTTTATATATGAATTAGTTCCAGTCTTAGTATATCAATTATGGACCTGTTTTTGAATTTTAAAATGTGAAACACACAGACACACATACATATGGATTTTTTAAAAATTGGGTTAACTTCTATTGGAAAAATGAGCGTTTCCACTATTGAAAGAAGTGACTTGATTAAAAAATATCTGTAAAGATGGAGTTTTAGACATTGTTACATTGAAAGTATTGACTCTGGTGGCTGTAAGGGTACTGAAAAGAATGTATATCCTGGGACAATTGACAATCAGAGTTTACGGTGCCCTATGATGTTTTTACTGGTCTGATGTCTAGGATTTTCTAAATAAAATTACTATCCTAGAGATAAGCATGTCTCAAAAAGCAAATATATTTATATCATGTATAAAAAATACTACTGGATGGAAAAAATTCTAACCATTTAAAAACATTTCTAAGAGCGATAAACAAAGTTGACCAGCTACTTTATTGATATTTTGGAAAGGGGAAAAACAGGAAGATAATAGGTTCAAAATACTAAACCTCTTACTGGGGATTATATTTACTCATAAGTATTCTAGTATTCTACTATTAAGTATGCTTTGGCATTAAATCATGAAACAGGTGATATCTGCTTGATATCCCTCTTTCAGGGATTTAGAAGTTGATAAAAGTGATGCCTTTTTAAAAATAGCAACATCGAATAGCATGGAAGACTGAAAAAAGTTATTGATGGCAGTGAACTAATATTCAAAAGACAATGCCTCTTACATATGAAGATTCCAATTTGGAGTAAGGGTATGCTAATTGATGTTAGACATTATTTTTTCTACTTGAACATGATAGTTTTTTGGGGAGCAGAGAGGGAAAGTGCTCCAAATTAAAATGTTATGTTTGTTTGGTAGAAACTCTGTTAATAGATAATTTTCTCACTGACTTTTTTTGAGCACTTTAGATTTAAAAAGCTATTTAGCTGTTGGGTTACATTTTTTAGAATATTTGTTTTACAATTTCACAAAGTTTGGTTTAGTGACAGATCAGGAAAGATTGACATAGTAGTAGATACATCTTTCTAAGACAAAAACAAAAATTTTATAAATTTACTTGCAATCAAAATGAAAATATTATTATGGACAATGTCAAAGAGAGTTTACTGACTATACAAAGTAGTTGCAGAGAAAAAAGTCACTAAAAAATGATCTAACAATTATCATGACAGAAAACATTGCAACAAGAAATTAACTTGATATTTAAATGTTCTTTTCATTGAGCTCATGAAAGTAATTTTTTGCTAGTCAAAATAAGTTTTTAAAAGGCATGTATTATCAAGGTTTATTAATCTAAAATTATTTTTACTAATCTAAAATTATTTTTACTAATTTAGATTAATAAACCTTGATAATATATGCCTTGCCTTTTGGATCCATGATGAAAGCCCTCATCAAAATCACGTGCAGTGCAGTCCCCATAAAGTGATTTTAGTGATTTTAAAAAGGAAATAACATATACAAAACTCTACCTTATGTGAAATGTATTTTGTCCCTCTTTCCAGGCAGAAAAAAACAAAATGTACTCTGGTAAAAGATGAAGTATGTGAAGATGAGTTGTGACAGGAGGCCTTGTGAACTACTGCCAGGTGGGTGATATATATATTAAGTCATGATGTCAAACTAGTCATTCTTCCAAATGATAAATTCTCATAACATTGTGGGCCGACTGCCACAGAAACTTAAATGTTGGATTTTATTTAAATGTGTTCATCAATGTAATGAAAACGCTTAAAAACATGGTATTATTCAACTTTACTAGAAGTTCATCTTATATATATGAGATGTTCTTGAACATATGGACACCTGTATGAATATTTACTTTCCTAGAATAGTATTTCCTCTTTTTAAATCATTGGTTCCTTTTCTTCTTCTAATTAATCCATTAGCAATTGTATTGAATGCTTTAGTAGAAAACTATGTAAAAATTTTGTTAAATATCAAATAGAATTAAAGGGAGAATATATTTTAATGAATATATAAAAATCTCCATAGTATATACTATTGTTTAGTGATATTCAGACATTGAGAATAGAATTTCTGTCCTAAAAGAAATGTTTCTAGGTTAGGTATAGTCTGAATATATATACTTTTTATATTCTATCTTTTTAAATATGTGAACACATAACTTGGTCCAAATTATAAAAATGATTCAGATAAAAAGCAAACAAAACATCAGGACTTTATTTCATTCTCTTAATTATTAATCACATGGTGTACTATTACTAGACTTTAAAATGGGATACTTTTTTTTATATTTTTATTTCTAACACAAATGTCATGACTGTATTTGTATTTTTTCATACCTGTGGAATTATAAAGTTGCCCATCTGTTAATTAATGAACAGGAAAGAAATCTATACAAATATCTGGAAGATCAAGGAAGATTTGTTTAGTGTGATAGGGCATCAACGTACTTCCTACCAGGGGCAGTTTTCCTCCATGGCTGGGAATGTGGGATAAAAGGCTTTATTGCAAAGCAAAAGGACGATGGTACTGAGGCCTCTCAGGCACCACCTCTCTCTCTGCCTCCCCACAACCACACACACAGAAGTGTCTCAATGACCCAAGGTTGTAATCTAATGAATTCTTAAGCCCATTTTAGTTAAACTTGATGCAGCAGTATGAAGGAGCCAGCTTTTATCCACTCAAAAGAGCCAATTGTTAAAATTTCAAGAATTTTGAGAGCCACTTAACATGTTGGTAGTCTGAAAATAGATCATATTGGGAGTATTTATAATACAAAAATCGGCAAATGCTACAAATCTCAGTCCTCCTCCTACATCCTAGTGACCTGTTTAGCATTGATGGAGACATCACTGGTTATTTATCACTGTGGATCATGGTTTCATCTTTAAACTCATTGACTTCTATAAGAGACTTTTTTCTAGCTATGATTTCTCCCCTCAGAATGCTCTTTTGTGGTTGCATATATGAATTCCTGCTCCTCTACATTTATTATGTGTGTGTATTTCTCAGAATTTTGTCCCAGACCCTTTCCATTCTCACTCTATGCTCTATCCACATATGAATGTAGTCACTATTTTTAACTATCTTATAACACTTTCTCGAGCTCTAAAACAATTTTTTATTTGCTTTCTGAGCAACTCCACTTGTATGTTCTATAAAGCACAGCAGTCTCAACATGTACAAAACTGAGCTGGTCCTGCTACTATCTGTTCACCTGCTTTTAAAAGCAATATCTCAAATATTATTTCATGTGATTAAATGCTCATTGTAAAATACTTAATGCCTACATAAAATATAATAACATGATCAAGTGCTTTAAGAATTCTCAGGGCATGAACAAAACAGTTCTGATTTTTACAAATGTCTTTTAAATTATTTCTTATTGCCTTTGAAAAAGTACATTTTCTATTAGAAATGTATCTTTGAAAAGATACATTTCTATTTTACTTCATATTAATTAACAATACTTGTACATTTAAAAACATACTCATTTTTGCATACTTTCCCATTTGATTGTGGATATGCGATTATTTTTATTTAGTTCACATAAGAAGAATTACACCATGGTATAAAACAAAAAATTAGATAGTCTGTAACCCATATGGAATTGCTGTCATTCTGAAAATATATTCAAGACATTTATAATTTGAAAGAGCAACACAGAGCTGCAGATGGTGATGTATCAAATGTGTGAGGCACGGAGCAAATGCTGAGTATTCAGGGGAGCGAGATATCACTGTTGTACTAGAGCAGTCAAGATAGGTTTTGGGAGGGACATAGACTTGAGAAGAGATTTAAAGAATAATCAACATATGAATAAATGAAGAGTTACAGAGAGAGCATTCCAGGTACAGCTATCCAACAGATTCACATGTAAAGTATGTTCAGTATGTTTGGAGATATGTAAAGTTATCACCAAGCATAAATTGTATATACTGTTTGATATTTTGTTTTAAATAACTTATAGCTTCTTGTTCTCAAAGGTCTGTTCAATTTAGTTAAAAAACCATAACTCCAATAAATATGAGTTTTCTCACTTTCATCTCACATTTTTCTTCCCTGTATCTTTATGCACTGTCATTTTTTTCTGTGTCAGAGAACGAGTTGTGCATGTGCCTTCCCTCCATTACCCTCCATTCCAGCCTTTGAACCCGCTCTCTCCTGCTTCCTCTGAGCCCTCCCTCTCTCAAGATCCAGCAGTGCCAGTTTGTCTCTCTTTATTGTTGACTTATTCTCTCCTACTTATGTTTCTTTCAAGCACACACAAGTCCTTTTAACCTTGATAAATCCAAACTGTGAATTTAAAGCATAAAATTGCCATTTTCAATTCACCACTAGCCACTAACTCAGTAAACGCTTAAAATATGGATTCCTAAGCAAAAGATACTGTTCTTTAAACAAATATGAAATTGCCTGTATAAAAGTCAAACCCCATCCCAAGAAACTACCTTTAGAATGGGAAACATTTGGCCATGGTGTGTGTGTGTGTGTGTGTGTGTGTGTGTGTGTGTGTGTGTGTGTGTGTGTGTGTGTGTGTGTGTGTGTTGCTACCAGTTGCCAGTAGCAGATGATGTTACTGCAACATTTGGGAGGGACAGGGTAAAGAGAAATATCTGTTTTATAGTGGCAAATAAATCAGCTTTCCAGTTTTTTTTAAATCAGGTATGCTGGTGATGCTAAGTTGGCTATAATACTACCTATATCATAATCTCTAGACTCCAGAGGCTTACTATCATACAGTAATTTTAGTCATAAAATCAATGAACTCATCTAGGACTTTAGTTGCTCGATATCTGCATAATTTGACAAGGGTCTATGTATGTCATCTTAAATCTCCTTTGTCTTAAATTTTCACAACACAGCACCTTCTGGTTTGCTACTTGTGATTGACAACTCCTCTAATCCTTAAATGCCTTTGCTGTTTTCATGCTATAAAAGCAATTTTTCAGCCTCTACTTTTCATCTTCTCATTTGCTATATTAGTCTATTCCCATGAATGAAACCCCTATGTAAATTAATCTCAAATCCTTCTTTCTAACCTAAATTTTTATTCTAATTTCTTATCTTTCTTATCACATACTCTACAGTTGATTTTGGCTGTTCTCTATTAAGCATAATTAGGTTTCCCATATAATTTATTATCCAAACCATGACATTTTTGAGAAAGAAAATGTCTTATCAAAAATTATAAAATGATATCTGGGCAACAGATATAAATCGAACTAATCCAAGAAAGCTAGCAAGATGTTCATCCTACCTAAAATTCATCATTGTCCCTGCCAAGAAACCTGTTTCTGAATTGGAACACAATACTCTGACAACCATGGCATTTAATTTATTAGGCACAATTATTTGTCTTTTTCAAGGCAAATAACTTTTTCTTCCCCCCCAAAGCATTCCCTCTACCCCATTAGGGCCTCATTATCTCAAATATAGAATATGATAATTGCCTCCAAACTGGCTACCCCAAATGGATTATGCTTGCACTGCTGTATTAATTTTGTTTATCAGATTTTTTTTTGTGGGGGGGAGATTGAAAAACTTAAAAAAATTTATCATTGCCTACAGATTTAATTTCAAATTCTCAACTTTGTCATTTAAGAATATTTTAAATAAGCTGAAACTCATTCTTTTGTCCTTGTTTTCTGTATATTTTTATTATTCTTCCCTCTGGTTTATATTTCTGGTCCTAGGGTTGTTATACAACACAGCCTGAGTTTCCTAATTCCAAAGTTTTATTTATACTATCTCAAATTTCTCATAAAATTTTTCCTTATTATTTTAACTAGAAGTCACTTCTCTTTTCTCAAAGTTTCTACAGTGTATATTGAATATAATAATTACATCATGAATTACTTATCACTGAATTATTTCTTATAAGTTGAAGCATCTGGGATCAGTAACAATTTCTAATATATATTTTTATGTACTTTTATCTAGTGCTCATTGGCTGATTATGTAGCTAACAAAGTCACAAGAAAATAAAATGACCAAAAAAATGTCGAATTAAAAATGTATATTAAATTAATATTTTGAAAAAGCCATTTTGTACTCAATTATATAGATTACTTACTTGTGGATAGAATGCACATCAGAGCTGTATACCATGCAAATCCAAGAATACCAATCACAGTTGTTCATAATAAACTGTCCTCTCCAATATTGTAAGTGCTATGATAAATAACTACGTTTAATTCAAGATGTGTGATAGAATAGTGTAAAATGAAGATCCACAGGAAATGTTGCCAAAAAAGCAATCACATGCTCTGTCAAAATATAAATAGTTAATAATAAAAACAACAGCCTCCCCAAATAAAGACAAATATATTTTGGTGTAACGATTTCTTATCATTATGTGCTCTAGTTTTGGAATAATGTGTTTTGTCAGTGAAGGAATACTAATGGAACACTAGAAACTAAAGTAAGAGCACCAAATCTAATTTTAGAGCTAGAATATCATTTGCCTATTAGTTCATGTACAGATGAGTTGATATGCTGTAAGAAAAATCAATGGTGCATTTAGAAACTGCATTTCAACTGAAAAAAGGTCATAACCTGGAAGGCAAGATTTATAGTAACAAAGATTAAGTACTAAGGTTAATTTTCAGTTTTCTCTTTGGCTTAGTGAAAAAGAATCTTTAAATGGTAGTAAGAACAGTGTTTCTTGGTAGGGATATTACATCTGATTTCATATGCTTCCATGAACAAGTAAATCATGAAATTTAATGCTTCAGTTGATGCAAATTATAGTTGCTGCACATTCTTTTTCTCACTAAATCCTAAAAAGTAAAATTATTTTCCTAAAGTGAATTTGCTAAAATACCATTATCACATGGCTTTTAGCAAGTCGTCAGTTTTGTTCAAAGGCTGTTCCTGTACTTTTGTTTGGTGAATCTTTTATGCAAGCTCTACTATTACTTCTTATGTTTTCTCACAACACTGTAGACAATCCATAGGTGACAGAGTTATAGCATAACTAGGTACAAATTAAGACCAATAATTATTTTAATTCGCATCTATTCATGAATATCTTAAGGGTCTATTATCAAAATATGATGAGATTTTTAAATTCTTTTTTATAGAAACATGAAAATTAAAAGAGCAAAGCTGGCATATTCAATAATAATTAATATCACTTGATCCTTTAATTCTGATTGCTTATTCTAGTTAATGAAAACTATGTACCTTATAAGACTAATTTTTAAATTTTTTTGTGGAGTATCGTGCATTAATTAGTGTGTGTCTAAAACTGTATTTGCTCTCTGGAATGTTGAGTACTACATACTTTAATTGGGGTAAAATTCACATAACTTAAAATTAGTCATTGAAAGTGAACAATTCAATGGCATTTAGTATACTCCAAATGTTGTGCAACCATAATTTCTGTTCAGTTCTAAATTTTTTACATCTTTCTAAAAGAAAACTCCATGCGTGTTAAATTGTTGCTCCTTACCTCTCCTCCCCCAGCTCCACCATTTTTTTTTTTCTGTCTCTATGAATTTACCTGTTCAGGATATTACATATAAATGGAATCACACAGTGCATGACCTTTTGTGTCTGGCTTCATTTACTTTGTTTCTGAGGTTAATTCATCTTGTATAAATTAGTGTTTCATTCTTTTTTATGGCTGAATAACATTCCATTGTTATGTCTATACTATTTTTCTTGATTCATTCATCTATTAACAAACATTTGGGTTCTTTTCACGTATGGCTATTGTGAATGCTACTGCTGTAAACATTAGTGTACGATTACTTGTCTGAGTATCTGTTTTCAGTTCTTTTTGGTTGAATGCTAATTTTGCTATATGAACCAATCATTCTGTCTTGCCAGGGTCTCCAGAACATGGCCCTTTTAGTACAAAAACTAGAACACTGCCTGGACAAACCAGGGCAGTTGAACTGGGGAAGTCTTTCTAGATATTCTCAGGTGGAATTATTTGTAATATCTAGAAATAATACCCTAATTTCTACTACTAATAGCTTGTGTTTCATCATAGCTTTTTCTTGCACAGGGCCATGAGCTTCTGGAATTCATTTTATGTTGGAGACTTCAAAGCATCTAGCACAGTGCTTTATAATCAAAGCTTATTTGGGGAGAGTGAGTTAAATTGCTATAGATTTTAATAAAATTCTTAAAAAGTATTTGGAAAAGAATTTATTGGTTCTTTTATGTAGTTTAGAGCCATACTGCCTGGGTTCAAATCCTAGCTTTGTAAGTTATTTTCCCAGAGTAAATACTCTGTAAATTTTTTTATTCTTAAAGATTAAACTGTTTGCATTCATGGAAAAGGGATGGTAAGAATAAGTGAATCAGCTCTTCATATATATTTAATATATTTATATATATTTATTTCATATTTATAGTTAATATATATATTTTTACAACTGCATAAATAAGTAAAACGGTTCAGTTCAAAGGATTTTCCCCCCTAGGATTATACGAATAGTGTTAAAAGGTATAGTTTTTCACAATCTATGCTTATTTACTTAATTTGTATTTCTTTTTCTCGTAATGTAGAAGAAAATGACTAAAGTTATCAGCAAAATGATTAAAATCAATCATTGGTTAACATTTAGAAGCCTAATTAAGTAAAATAGATAAAAGTCAGTAATCTAGATTTTAAAGGCATTTGATATGTTTAGTGATTCTTTGAGATCACCCGTTTTTAATCATACTTACAGTCTTGAATGAAGATAATTCACTCAACACTTAGTTCATATTTCTTGTTCAGGTTTAAGTCCCAATTGAGTTGACATGCCATATTATATGTTTAAAAAGTGATGTCTCAGAGAGTCTCCTCATTTGGAAGCATATTGCCACATTAGGAGATGACACAAGACAGTACAACCAATGGAATGACTTTTGGTTTTGAACATATCACATTCAGAAAGGTGTGATACACTGTTGTAAGACGCACTGTTGAAATTTCTCTTTATCTTAAAATAAAATAGGGTTTGTAAGCATATGATGATAGTCCAAACTTTCTGTATGTTTATTTATTTTCCTATATTGGTAGCTGTGAAAACACTGAGAAACCTAAAATACTGCTTTCACACAGGAGTTGCTCACCTTCCCATAGATGACCTGAATCTTTGAGTCAGATCTGCTTCTGCAATATGTTTCTATGTATAGGCCTTAATGCACTCAGTATAATAAAACCTAAATAACTTGAGGATTTGAAATAAAGATTATAAATTTGATTTGTATTTAGTATGCTGAGAATAGTTGTGGTCCCATTGCTAGTTGAAAGGCACTCGAGACCAGTACTCAGTCTTTTTTGTTTTTTATATGCCAGAATAAAAAAGTAAGTTTTCCTGGCATCAGCCTTTATTTAATTTTATCTTGCTGTTGCACAACATATTGCTGAACTATTAATCTTTAAAAGTACTGAGATCATGTTTTATTTGTGGATGACTAGAAAAGTCCTAAAATCTATATAAGGAAAAAGAAATGGCTTGACCGAGTTTCACTAATTCTTATAAGAAAGTATTCATCTCAGTTTGCAATTTGAGTACCAAGTTTCAGGACATTACATTTTGAGTCACTGATAAAGAAGTGCTCAAAAACCAGTATTTTGAAGGGAAGCACAAAGACTTTAAACCATGGCACTGTGATGCATGACACTGTAATCAAGAAACAATTCTTGATACACATTTTCAGTGAGGTTTTTTATATTATATGGTTCCCTTAGGAGGAGATGAAAGATGTTTCTCACAGAGAAAATGTCATGCCTAGTGAAGGAAATGCATTTTACATGATTTGTAATTACTAATATGATTCAGGTGCCTGCCTGAGATGACTTTGTGAAATAAAACTAGTTTTCTATAACATATGATTCAAACACTATCAGATTGGCACACAGCTATGAAGGTTATGGTAGTTTGTAAGATAATGACCATTTTGTGAAAAATAAACTATTACATTGATACATTCATGTTTGTTTTTATCTTGAAATTAAATAATGTGTATAATTCTGCAGAAATTTTCTTCATACAATTATGTGAGATCAAAAATGCTGATTTTTGTATGAATTATTTTATCAATTTATCTTGTTCTAATTGGATATAATGATTTGATATTTCAACACCAGTTTGAAAAAATCCTGACCCTAGAGTCTATCATTCCCATATATTTCTACAGAATTAGCTGAAATTAATGGAGAAATATGCCTAGTTTATTTTTGAGGGTTTAATCTCTGAGTATGTTTACTATAAATTGAAATTTCTCTCCCACTAGAATTAACAGGAGGGCAACTTTGTCTTACCTCCTCCTCTATTTTAATGCCTAGAAAAGATCTGTAACATTATATACATTTATTAACATGTAGAGATTGATTAAATTAATCTTAATTTATCAAAATTAATTATGTTGATGAAAATAACACATTTTACCAATTTTTTTTTTCTAGTAACCTTTTGCTCAGCCATATTCCTCAAAGACTGTTTCATACAATATTTCCTATTCAGACAATGGAATTTCTTCTACTCTCTAAACTCTCTGGCAATACCTTTTTATCACATTTCACAGAGAAAATTAAAAACAAATTCCATTATCCTCCCTTTACCAAATGAATAAATTCTCTGCATCTATACTCTTCCTATCCTTCTCTCTGGGTTTAAATTAAAAATGTGCCATCTCGGAGGTAGATAAGGGTAAAGGAGGTCAAATATATGGTGAAGAAGGAAATTTAACTTTGAGTGGTGAACACACAATGCAACATACATATGATGTATCATTAAATTGTACACTTGAAAAATATATAATTTTTTTAACCAATGTCACCTCAATAAATTTAATTTAAAAAAAATTATGTCATCTTGCTATGAAATATCAGCCCCTCTCTTCATCCTCTGGATTTTCTTACAAATTGACTTTGCAGGGACCTGAATTCTACTAGAAATCTTCTCACCTCAATCTTTATTAGGACCCCCAGTATCATTTAAAAAGTATGTCTTGGTAACTTTTGTTATCAAACAAAACAAAAGAAAATAAAACACTATTATAGGCAAATCTTTCTCTAGCCAATACCTTATTTTTCTACATAATTCTTTAACCACAATTCAGATATATAAAGAATAAAAATCAAGTTTTTAAAAAAATTTTATTTAGCTGGTTAAAACTATGTCAGACTTTAACTGACAAGAGGCTATTTATAGCCTTATGTAACTTAGCATGAGTTTCATGCATTTTACTCTAGAAAAAAATAATAAAAATTTTAATATAATTGATTTTGAGGTGCTATTAAAAAGTAATTGGGTGTCTTCTGAATAAAACAACAGAATATTCATCCTAAAAATCTTACTAAAATGAAATAAAGGAATAAAAATAAAATAAGTAAAATACCTACATACAATAGGTATTTTCTTAAGCGTGAAATTATTAGAGTAACAAAACATACCTGACTCAAAATTTTCAAATAAAGGACTATGGATCCGTCCTCTCCTGCTTGATCAAGCTTCTCAAGATAGTTCCGATTCACACACTATTTTCACTTTACTGTCTCCAGTTCTCCATTAGACACATTCCAGCCTTCTCTTTTGAAACTGTTCTTACTAAAGTAGTTAGTAATTTCCATATTGACAAATCCATATGACACTTTCCATTTCTTTTCTTCCTTGAAATGTGAGTACCATTTGACTCAGTTACTCATTCATAAAATATTCTTTTTTCACCAAGTTTTCATAATGTTCTTCCTTGTCTTCTATAACTATAGATCCTTTTCAGTCCACTAAATAGTGTTCTCCTCTACCTATCTTCTGAAGTTGGTGTTTCTTATATTTTTCTATTATTCTATATTCTTAAAACATGTGTATTCCATCCTCATCATGGCCTTCTTCCAAATAATTTCCAAATTTATATATCCAAACTCTACAGCTTTTAATGCTGTAGGCCCCGACATCCAGCTCAGTAAATAGTAGTCTCCTCTTGAATGTTTTATAACTATCGCAAACTTTTTTTGCTTCAAATTTAACTCATATTTTCTTCCTTGTACCCTCCCTAAACAAAACAAAACTAAATAAACTAAAATAAAACCACTTTCTTCATTTATTCATTTGAAATTTTTATTACTTACTTACTATAAGCCTAACACTCTTGTAGGCATTAGAAATATACCAGTGAAAGAGATAATTATGGTTTCTCTCTGCATGAAGGAGACTGAATTGCTAAATCATAAATTAAAACAAATACTTCCATCTTACCACTTTGTATAAGTGGGATAAAGTGAAGTAAATAGGTTCCTGAGATAGAACAGTTATCTTGGTTTGGCTGAGAAGGCTTTTCTGAAGACACAGTATTAATGCTGAGCTCTGAAGGGTGAGGCAGATCTGATGAGAGCCATAGTGAGAGTCCAGGAAAGCAAAAGTGAAAATATCCTGAGTGGAATGACAGAAAGGAGGACACTATAATAACTGTCAACTTCAACTAGATAACAAAAGTAAGTAAAATTTTGCAGTTCTGTTTAGCAATAAATTGCATGTTTTAAAATTATTTTATGCCATTTTAAAAAGGTATATTTCTAACAACTTTTTTGGTAATAGCTCACAGTTGAACTTCCTCTGGAAGTATTGCCTATATGGCTTCCATTTGTTTTCTTGACTAAATTCCTAAATTCCATGATTTGTTATATTCTTCTTTCTGTGAAAGAAAAGTAAGTCTGCTCAATATTTGAAAAGTTATTGAAATTAGAACTTGTGAGAATATTTTTTCCGAACGTCTTCTTGAAAAATGTTATGGTAGTGACCAATTATTTATTTTAAATTAATCTTAGGTTGGTGTGAATCCCTTAATTAATATCTTCTTAGTCACTTCCAATTCCTCTCTTCACAACGAGTTGAAATATAGCAAGGTGACCCAAATTACCACTCAAGTTTACAACTTCAGAAGTCCAAAATGATGGATAGGATTTGGATGATTACAACATGTAGAAAAGTGCAGAAAAGTATAAGAAAATGTTTATGTGATTATTAAAATAAAGAATATACTTACATAGAAAATGACTCCAATATAAATGTAACAAAATAGATATTGGTGTGAATTATAGTTTTTACAGAGCATAGGATTTAGATTCTAATATTGGATACTATTTACCTGGCTTATTAATTTCAGAACAGAGTCATTAATGATTTAAGAGTCCAGATTCCATTCACCACTGCACCAGACCAAAATGAAGTACAACTAACATCAGCAGAAATGTCAAATATATTAATGTGGCTTTTTTAAACCTCTGTAGTTGCTGACCTAGTTTTAATTGATAGTCTATGATGCTAAGACAGGATTTGTGGCCTGGATAAGAAAAAATATTCTCTTCAAAGCGATGAAGAGAGAATCACTTAAATCCAATGTTCCATTTTTGACTTGCTATGTAAGATAATAAAAAAAATGAGTAAAGTGTAGTGAAGAGCAATTCCACATCAACCTTGTACAGTGTCCAGCACAGCGACATCTAGTCAGTAAATGCTCTTTTGAATGATTGCTTTTGTATACAAAATATTTGTCCCAACTTTGTATGTGACTAGGACTTTCTTATCTAGAATCAGGAATTTGCCTAAAAATTACTTGTGTAGTTGGAACTTTCTCTACCCTCTTGTCTAACATAGTCAAGTTTATTCTTGTTATTCTTTGAAATGGCATCATGTTGGCCACAAATTTTCATTTATTAATTTTTGAATTCATTTGTTTATTGTATGTCCCTTCAATAGAATCTAAATTTCATTGCTGGCATATAATAGGCATGATACATGCATTTGGTAAATAAGTGCTGTTGGGTAATTA
This sequence comes from Pteropus vampyrus, assembly GCF_000151845.1. Taxonomy (NCBI): domain Eukaryota; kingdom Metazoa; phylum Chordata; class Mammalia; order Chiroptera; family Pteropodidae; genus Pteropus; species Pteropus vampyrus. Next base: position 1,275,075 of record NW_011888869.1, read on the forward strand.
TTTATTAACACTACATATAGGCTACATATGTCCTCAGACCCTTTCAGTCTCATGGATGAAAACAGGTACTCTAAAGCAAATGTTACAATTTTTAAAGGGACATTTTCTGTCTGTTGTCTTTCATATAAACCTAGCATTTATGGATGGTTCTCGAA
>NW_011888869.1:1275279-1326218 GCF_000151845.1 Pteropus vampyrus
AAACTAAAATAAAACCACTTTCTTCATTTATTCATTTGAAATTTTTATTACTTACTTACTATAAGCCTAACACTCTTGTAGGCATTAGAAATATACCAGTGAAAGAGATAATTATGGTTTCTCTCTGCATGAAGGAGACTGAATTGCTAAATCATAAATTAAAACAAATACTTCCATCTTACCACTTTGTATAAGTGGGATAAAGTGAAGTAAATAGGTTCCTGAGATAGAACAGTTATCTTGGTTTGGCTGAGAAGGCTTTTCTGAAGACACAGTATTAATGCTGAGCTCTGAAGGGTGAGGCAGATCTGATGAGAGCCATAGTGAGAGTCCAGGAAAGCAAAAGTGAAAATATCCTGAGTGGAATGACAGAAAGGAGGACACTATAATAACTGTCAACTTCAACTAGATAACAAAAGTAAGTAAAATTTTGCAGTTCTGTTTAGCAATAAATTGCATGTTTTAAAATTATTTTATGCCATTTTAAAAAGGTATATTTCTAACAACTTTTTTGGTAATAGCTCACAGTTGAACTTCCTCTGGAAGTATTGCCTATATGGCTTCCATTTGTTTTCTTGACTAAATTCCTAAATTCCATGATTTGTTATATTCTTCTTTCTGTGAAAGAAAAGTAAGTCTGCTCAATATTTGAAAAGTTATTGAAATTAGAACTTGTGAGAATATTTTTTCCGAACGTCTTCTTGAAAAATGTTATGGTAGTGACCAATTATTTATTTTAAATTAATCTTAGGTTGGTGTGAATCCCTTAATTAATATCTTCTTAGTCACTTCCAATTCCTCTCTTCACAACGAGTTGAAATATAGCAAGGTGACCCAAATTACCACTCAAGTTTACAACTTCAGAAGTCCAAAATGATGGATAGGATTTGGATGATTACAACATGTAGAAAAGTGCAGAAAAGTATAAGAAAATGTTTATGTGATTATTAAAATAAAGAATATACTTACATAGAAAATGACTCCAATATAAATGTAACAAAATAGATATTGGTGTGAATTATAGTTTTTACAGAGCATAGGATTTAGATTCTAATATTGGATACTATTTACCTGGCTTATTAATTTCAGAACAGAGTCATTAATGATTTAAGAGTCCAGATTCCATTCACCACTGCACCAGACCAAAATGAAGTACAACTAACATCAGCAGAAATGTCAAATATATTAATGTGGCTTTTTTAAACCTCTGTAGTTGCTGACCTAGTTTTAATTGATAGTCTATGATGCTAAGACAGGATTTGTGGCCTGGATAAGAAAAAATATTCTCTTCAAAGCGATGAAGAGAGAATCACTTAAATCCAATGTTCCATTTTTGACTTGCTATGTAAGATAATAAAAAAAATGAGTAAAGTGTAGTGAAGAGCAATTCCACATCAACCTTGTACAGTGTCCAGCACAGCGACATCTAGTCAGTAAATGCTCTTTTGAATGATTGCTTTTGTATACAAAATATTTGTCCCAACTTTGTATGTGACTAGGACTTTCTTATCTAGAATCAGGAATTTGCCTAAAAATTACTTGTGTAGTTGGAACTTTCTCTACCCTCTTGTCTAACATAGTCAAGTTTATTCTTGTTATTCTTTGAAATGGCATCATGTTGGCCACAAATTTTCATTTATTAATTTTTGAATTCATTTGTTTATTGTATGTCCCTTCAATAGAATCTAAATTTCATTGCTGGCATATAATAGGCATGATACATGCATTTGGTAAATAAGTGCTGTTGGGTAATTATTTATTAACACTACATATAGGCTACATATGTCCTCAGACCCTTTCAGTCTCATGGATGAAAACAGGTACTCTAAAGCAAATGTTACAATTTTTAAAGGGACATTTTCTGTCTGTTGTCTTTCATATAAACCTAGCATTTATGGATGGTTCTCGAAAATGCTAATATATGCTTCTTACTTACCAAAACAATGAGTCTTGTACACATACTCACCACTGGACTTTTAATTCTGTTTCTCAACAAAAGTTCGATTGATATATCACTCATGTTCCTACTATATTAACTATCTCTAAATGAACGTATTTAAAATTAATGTTCCAGGAATATATCTTCCAATGTTAATAAATACTAAGGATAACAGAAGAAACTAAAATTCTTAATGAAATTCTCAGAAAAGAAGGAGTTCCACTGAAGGAGTTCTTCAGTCTTTTTCCTTCCCTTCCCTCCCCTCCCCTCCCCTCTTCTCCCCTCCCCTCTTTTCCTCTCCCCTTCCCTTCCCATCCCTTCCTTTCTTTTTCCTTTTTTGCTGGGTGGACCCAATCTAAAACAGTCTTCTTGGATCCTAGTGTGGGGATAAGGAAGATTTGTATGGATGCTTTGATATTTTTGCAAAACTAGTACAGCATTTGTTCATTATTTTGTTTTTAGTAACATACAATTTAGATCAGTGGTTGTTAACTTGACTTTAGAGAACCTGTGAACATCTCTAAACTTATTTGCAGACAGAATATTCTAAGAAATAAATGCATTAAGAGGAATTTCTGGATAAGGATGAATATTTTTATCAGATTCATAAATGGCATCCACGATTTTCCAGAAAGTATTGAAATAATTACTAGAAATAATTCATTTTGAAAATGGGAAAAGAATACTTTTGCTTTATGAATTTAAAAGCTTACATTTTTAAAGATTCTTTGTTCATAAAGTCAAGGAATCATCGATTTAGAATAGATATCAAGAAAACTGCAATCAGATATTCCAAAAAATAAATAATAATTTTTCTTCAAGTATTGGAAATTAAATCTAAGCATCATTCTTTATAAAATAATTCAGTATTGCTTATAGTCTCAGCATTTTACTTTCCATTAACTAGCGTACAGAATTTTTTGTATACCGGGAAAAAATTTTCTCTCACATTATCTGTGGTAAAATATTGCTTAATTTGTTAACAAACATCTATTGTCTGCAGAAAGTAAATTTATGTATTTTGCCTCTCTTCATAACAGTTTTTTCATACCTTTAATTATCTATCTTGCCCTCCTTTGGCATTTCTTAAAGTGGAAGATAACTCTAATAGGTCCATTTATAGAAACATATTTTCTATACCTTCACTGCCAACTTTACAAAGGATTAAATTTGTTCATTATTTAGCAAATAATTTTAAATAATAAATTTAATAGTTATTTAAAATTTTTATTTTACTAATTCATGTGAATTTCATGTCATATAATACATTTACATTTTATATTTTAACACTAAAATTATACAGAAGTATCTCATGGTATTTTTATCTTAACTGATCTCATTTCTACCTTTTTTTCTGACAGGATCCATTTTGTCTCATACTTTTTACATCTCTATTTAGCCAACAATGGCCATTTGCCCCCTTTCTATATATAGTTCAACTCAGTTTTGCCTTCTAGCTCTCCTGGATTCCTTACATCTCAAAGCTGCTTCTTTTGCTAGTCGTAATATATTTAAATTTTATCAAAATCAAATTACTCAAAATTTATTTCTTTAATCATTGTTAATCTAAACACTCAGTATTCTATCAATTTTTAACCATTATATTATCTCAGATTATTTATACACAAAATTATCAAATTAACAGTGACCCGATCACTGAAAAGCATTTGTGGCATATTTCATCAGGTTGATTATATTTACTAGTTAAACATGATCAAATTTAAATTATCGAACAATGTAGGTGGAGCCTTATCTGTACATATTAAGCCTAAAAGTGGATAGAGTCTAAGATCTAGATCTTATAGTAATAATCTATGTTTAATTTTAAAAGGCAAAGAATACACTGCTATATTTCCTATCAAACAGGGCTGAGCATTTGGCAAGTGATGGTTTTAATATACAATACACTTCTACTGAAAATAAATTGAATATTATTAACAGATTGTTTAAACAAAATTTTCTCATAGTGGTCAGTCTCACATATATAAACATAATTGTAGAATCTATATTTCATTTTAACATACATAGAATAATTGATTTTCAAAATTCCTTCTTTCCTAATTTTTTCCTTTTAAAGCCCAACCACAGAGTTACAAGTACTGAAAATAGCCAGTTCATCTTTCTTGTAGACTTTTCATTAAAATGCATAACTTACTTTGAAAGGATTGATTATAATGGTCATTACAAACTTGGCTAAGAACACGTGCTGATGAGGATGTAACTAGCAAAGTCACCAAATTAATAGCTTTACAAGAGGATTATAACGAGCAGTATTAATATGCAGGAGTTTTATTAATTTACAAGAGACTTTTTTTGTATTCGATAATATTAATGCAATGACAAAATACTGTAAATATTTCTTATTTAGTTTAAAATGAAACGTAAAGAGATATATGTAAACAGAAAAAAAGAGACTCATCAAATGGAATCACTATTAAAAGAAAACAAAAGTAGTCATGAGAGCCATAAAATTTCCTTTTATATAAAGTTGGTTTTCCATTATCTCTAGCTTCACTGATCACTATACAGGTGAGGTTATTGCTTTTTCAGTTTTATTAATAAACCTATTAGTACATAAATAGCCTTCTGGCCTTTCCTAAACAAATGGAAAATGAAATAGTTTCATTATCCCTAGGGTTTCATGCACTCCTGGTTATAGAACTACCCCTGAAGGAATGGCTCTGTTTACAAGAAAATGTTTATCTTGAAGACTTCAAATTAGATTCTATTGTTTGTATTCTTTAGATTTTTTTAACCAGGAATGGAATACCATTTGAAACCCTGTTCTGTTTTATTTTAAAAAAATCTTTTAAAAATATTAGAGGCAATTCCAAAAAAGGATAAAGCATGAGTCCTGTCAAATTGCAAAACTTCAAGAAAAAGAAATATGAGAACAGGCATTTTGGTTTCAAAGAAGCTTATTTTATTATATTGCAGTGATATTTCAGGAGGTGAATGTTTTAATTTTCAAATGGCTTTCAAAGTAGGAAAATAGAAAAACACCAACTGCATGCTAGGCCTAAAAACATGTGGTGGGAAGTGAAAGATAAATAACACATATCCTATTCATTCATTGATTCATACTCAGATAGAACTAACTCTTCTCCAAACAAGAAAGTACTCATCACCTTAAACTTTACATATAAAAAATAATTTCTTAAACTTTACATATAAAAAATAATTCCTTATTTGCCACAAATTGATTCATTGCATTTATTGTTGCTGTGTCAAATTGCTTTGGTTACAATACTACTTAGAAAGATATCAGCAATAATTTTAAAAGCAATTCTTATGTGCCTGCTTTGTGCTCCATAATTATAGCAGGCTAGAGTTAATAGAATATCCATTTAACTTACTGAATTCCAGAAGACTCAATGAAGCTGAAAGGAAGCAGGCAACTAAAAAAAGCAAAGAAGTTGAAAAAGCAGGGGTTTAAAGAATTGGCTTGATAGCCAATCTGCCATTTATAGGAAACATAGACTATTGGATGGATAAAAAAGTATGATGGAATAAAGCAAGGGAATTATTGTAATTAAACAGGTCTAAACTTCATGCTTTGATATAGATAGTTTGAAATGGTTAGAGATAAACCACTCTTGTGAATTCTTGGAAAGCAGTGGACAACCTTCATCTCTCCGACTCCAGTGGTGGGTCTAGGGCTTGATGGATAAAGTACACTAAAATTTTCTTGACCTAATGAATTAATTTATTAATAAAAATTAATAAAACCCAGTATCTAGAGGTTAAAAAATTTCTATTATAATACAGTTTATTTCAAACATATTTATTGAGGAATCTGTATTTTTAGAATACTTTATTTCTCTTTACAGGTGATTGGAAACCAATAAAAGGCCTGTACAGTTATTTAAGATTATTGCATCCTAATTGAAAAGATAAAATCTGAGTTACTTAAATAGTAAGTTACTTAGGATCTTATGTAATATGTTATTTGGAAATAAAAAGATTCAGAGTAAAGAGTAACATGTTTAAGGTTCCTATTAGCATCAGAATTCACACAAATTACAATTATCTCTATGAAATTTCTACAAAGCTGTAGGGAGATGTCAAAGTTTTTCCTTCAAAAAACTTAGGTGATATGCTTCCTATGGTAGAGTACCCAATTCTTAAAAAGTAGTTCAAGAACATTCATTAGCCTTTTATTACAGTTAATAAAAATTAGGATCCTAAAAATGAGCATACATGCCCATGAAATTTCATAAACATTTAAACAATTGCTTTTAAAAGTGCACACAACAATTAAATACCACATATGTAATTGAAAATAAGGAAAATAATACATTTTCAGTATATGAAAGACATGACTTTTGATCAAAGGTAAAATTGAATATATTCAGTTTCTGGCATATAGGGTGTTTTGATTTTTATGTATATTAGTATAAATTTTCACAAAAAAATCATACCTGGATAACTTCCTGGTTGCCTTTCTAGGTTCTAGTACCTGCTTAGAGATATTATCGGGTTTTCTGTTTGTTTTATGTCCATATTTGATCAAGAAGAAGGCTGAGTGAGTGCTGTGTTTTGTGATACTCATGCCCATGTAATAAATATGCAGTTTGCTACATGTGAAGAAAAAAAATATTCTTTTTTATTTCTAAATGTGAAGTCTCAGTATTAGACATCAATTTTTTTAAATTCAGTTTTAAAAATGCTTTCATATCCATTTCCCAATTTTTCTACTTCCCTGAAAGGTGCTACCTCCTGAATTTAGGAAGGACATGATTCATTGAAATGGTAATTTAGCAAATGTTCAGAGATTCTATTTACTTTTCAATATTCCTTTTAGGATGCCCTTAAGAGATTCAATATCTCATTTTCTAGTACCAAGGGACAGCAGGCAATTTATGCATAATAACTATCTGTTACATTTCCCTAACATTAACTTTGCTTGTAAATAATAATTGTGTTTTAGATGTGGGAATGTTTACCAAGAGATTAACAATTTGTAAAAGCTCTGACATGGCTGATGTAAAATAATATAATTCAATTTGAAAAGCCATAATTTCAAGTGATACAGTTTATACTGCTCTTCTTAGTCAAGGTAGGATAAAGCACACTTCCTGTCAGAGATGATTGGATAATGTGATACATTACCTGATTACAAAATGATTCTAGGAAAACAACCCATTTCTCTATATTAATCTGACTTTTTTAGTGTCCTCCCTCTCTTTGCATTCAGATGAGGTGCTCTGCACCAACCTAATTCTTTTTTATGTGCTGGTTTTTTTTTTTTTTCTTTTTTTTAAAGCGCAGTTTTCTCTAAACTGCTTAAATAATGATAGTTTTGCAAAGTTCTTAATAGTTTTTCAAATGTCTTGAATTTTTAATTTGGTTTATTTTCCTTTATGACAATTTGTGTGAGAAGTAACAAGACTGAAAAATATGTAACTCGGTGAGTTTCAACAATATGTAATAATATTTTAATTGGCCAGTATCACTTTGAATTTATGTTACCTTTCATTATGTAGTTTCCACATATTTTGTTATTTTGCAATTATTAAATTTTTAGAAAAGGAAATTAAACATGCAGATAAATATAGAGAATTCAGTTTTACATAGCAGGTGAATAAATTACAAATATCAGACAGTTGTCTTTTCTAAGATTTTTAAACATTTAATTAAGAAAGGTAGAAATCATTTATCTATTGATGAATACTAGAACTTTCACATATCGTGCTAAAAATACTTCCAGTTTCTAAGGAAACATTATGTTTTACAAGATATGATTGTCCTTTTATCCATTATAAAAATGGAAGTTACTCAACTCTGTTCTCATTGTCACTCAGTACACTATTACATTCTTTCCAGTAGAATGGCAAATAAGGACTACGGTGTTTTTCCCTTTATTGATTTATTATTGTTGTTGGAATACTTTTACTCATGTTCTTAGTTTGTTTCAAGATTCTTTTCCAGTAATACAAGGGACAATCCACACAGAATTTACTCACATCATACAACACAGACTTTCTGTCTCAGAATAAACTTTAATGGCCATATTGTTTAACTCTCTTATTCCTGTGGAAACTGAGGCCCAAAAAGAGTGAGGGGCTTTTCCTAAATCAAAGGGGAAATTAATGGCAGAATTGTAAATTTAAAGGTTACTCTTCGTGCTGCCTTTCTGGATTATAAATGTACTCTTCCTTTTTATTCCACAATTGTTTAATTAAACCTGGACCACTTTCATCATACCACAAAAAAGCTATTTTTGTTTTTTTTAAAGCTAACAGTCGTATAGACTTTGCGTGTTAGTTGCATGTCATTTGACTGCCAAACGTTCTTCTCCTTGCTTTCTTATACATGGACATTTAATTTTCTAGCTCAATTTTCTATCTGTTGTTATATTTTTAAAGTTCTATTTCTTACATTGAATATTTTTTGAACACTCTTTGGGATTACCGACCTTAGTTTTTGGCTTGATTTTTGTCTATTTATTCAACTTCTGTTCAATTGCCTCTATGCACAGACCAGGATAATTTTTTAAAACCATTCTACTGATATTGATGATGTACAAAAGGCTGCACATATTTAATGTATCTAATTTGATGAACTTGGAGATAAGTATGCACTTGTAAAACATCACTGCATCTATTACCTCCAAAATTTTTATTTTGCCTTCTTTCTTTTTTTTTTTTTTGTGGAATAAAAATATTTAACATAGGATATAACTTCTTAGCAAATGTTTAAGTGCACAATACATTGTTAACCACAAGCACTAAGCTGTACAAATCTCTTGGATTTATTCATCTCATATAACTGAAAATTTATACCCTTTATCCAACACCTCCCCATTTCCCTCTCCTCCAAGGTCTCTGGTAACCACAATTCTACCTTCCGATTCTGTGAGTGTGACTATTTTATATTCCTCATATATATAGATCATGTAGCATTTGTTCTTCTATATCTGGCTTATTTCACTTCCAAGTTCTTCCATAGTGTTATGAATGACAGAATTTCCTTCTTTTTTGAGGTTGAATAATATCTTGTTACATGTAAATACCATATTTTCTTTATTCATTCATTCATCAGTGGAATTTAAGTTGCTTCCATGCCTTGGCTATTGTGAATAATACAACAGTGAATATGGGAATGCAGATATCTTTTCAAGATTCCGATTTTAATATTTTTGGATATATACCCAGAAGGGGAATTGCTGGATCACATGGAAGTTCTATTTTTAATTTTTGAATTTTGGAAAAGACAATTTCATGTGCACAGTCTTTCTACCCCAGCTAGGCCACGTAAGAATTAGATGTGGGCCTTGAACACTTCCGAAGCGGGAGATGAAGAGCCCATACAGCCTTTGTCAGGCTTATCACTTTGTGTGGGAATCCTTTCCTGTTCAGGCACAGTATCTCTTTTGTTCATTTTAAGCATGTGCATCCATGACCCTTTGGCACATCCCAAGCTTTCAGTGTTTCAGGTTTCACAGGGAAGGAGGCAGAGAGAGGTTCTTCTGCAGCCTGTAGGATAGTTGTCATCCATTTTTTGCAAAGAACCCGAGAGTCAGAAGGGGCCAACGGATACTGTTAGAGCTGAACTTGCTCTATTTCTTCTCTATGTGAGTAAAAGTTGTTCCATCTAAGGCCTGACTGTGTTGTATTTTTGTTGGTGGCATTAATATCAAGATGCAGTGGGCAGGAAGGTTTGGATGTCTATTCCTAGTCATTGGAATAGCAATGATCTTTGCTATCCTCCATGTAGTCGAAGTGCTCCCTTAGCGTTGGTAACAAGTTCATGGTGTTCTGCTGGACATGGAGGAACCTCCATACTCTTTCCCACAGTGATTGCGCCAATATGCATTCCAGCCAACAGGGTACAAGGGTTTTCTTTTTTCTCCACATCTTTGGCGACACTTGTTATTTTTTGTGGATTTCATAATAGCTATTCTTAATATGTGTCAAGTGATATATCAGTGTGGTTTTATTTGTATTTTCCTGATGACTAGTGATGTTGTGTGCCTTTGACTATACCTGTTAATTGTGTGTCTTCTTCGGAGAAATGTCTGTTTAGACCCTTAGTCCATTTTTTGATCGGGTTTTTTGTTTTTTAGCTTTTTTTTTTTTTTTGCTATTGAGTTATATGAATTTCTTATATATATTGGATATTAATCATTTCACATATTTGCAAATATTTCCTCTCACACAGTAGATGCCTTTCACTGTGTTGATTGTTACTTTTGCTGTGCAGAAGCTTTTCAGTTTGATGTGCAAAAAATAATATAAATGGAGCCACTTTAAATGGAGTTAGAGCTGCCATCTCAGAGGAGCTGCCTAGCATGTCTTACTCCTCAAACCTCTGGAAAGTTAAAACTGGGCAAAATAACCTTTGAACGAGACCTAATGCAGCACTGTATTTTAAACAACTGTTTGTAAAGATAACAAGAGTGTGGACTGCTTTATGACTACTGGACTGAAAATTAAAGACCTTCTTTAGAATTAGCATCACTGCGTTAGCTTATCTGCACCTATAGAAATTCCTTCCTTAGTCTATTGACACTCACAGAGATTGCTTTCTTCTATTCATGTAATTGCTCCCCTCCACTTTCTTATAAATATCCCTTGCCTTCGCCTCCTAATAGGAACACCACATAGGTGTTTCCTGTATCAATGCTTCCCGTATGGCTATTTTTTGGAAATCTGATATAAATTGTTTCTTCTCACTGTGGCTTTTTATTTTTAAGTTAACGGATGTGATCCCATATGTCTATTTTGCTTTGGTTACCTGTACTTTTGATGTCATATCTAAGAAATCATTGTCAAGGCTAATGTCAAGAAGCTTTTTCTATATATTTTCTTCTACAAGTTTAACAGCTCGAGGTGTTATATTTATTTAACTGTATAACCCATTTTGAGTGGAATTTTGTTTATAGTATAAGATAAGGGTACAATTTTATTCTTTTGTAAGTGAATATCAAGTTTTCCTAATACCATTTATTGGAGAGACATAGATGCCTCAGACGTTTGCATAAACTGGTTATAGACATATAAGCTTTGTGTGTGTGTGTGTATGTGCACACACATGTGTGTTTTGTGGAATGATGACACAATTCTGCACATAGACATGTCAAGGATCACATCTGGCATCCCCCTGGTACCCATAATGCCTTTCCTTTTCTCTTAGAGTAGTCTAGTTTAATGACATTTGGGGTCTCTCTGATGTGACTGGACTCATTACTATGACAGTTTTTTTCTTCTGTGACATTCCCAGTGGATAAGATGTGGTATCTTGTAATCAATAGGAATCTACTACTTTCAAAGAATATTCTGGAAGACCACTTGGGTAACCACGATTCTTAAATTTCATCTGGCTGCTGGTATAACAGCTGTGTTGATAGATACTAAAAAGGAAGAAAAAAAAATGGGACCTATAATTCCAGTATGAGTGGTTGCTAAAGAAATACTTCTAGGTCTTGATTAAAATCTTCCTCTAATCTGTGGGCCAAAAATGTGTTAAGTCATGACAGAAAGTGTCACAAGTCATGATTAGGTAAATAACATGGAGTGCCTTAAGAAGTCTCCTTAAAAAATGGAATATAAACTAATGATTATATTTGAAAGTCTAATGATTAGGATAGCTTATGTATATGACAGAGTTCACTGACACATAATACCAGTAATTAGAGATTTGTGGGTGATTGCAAAGAAGAAAATAAAGGCTATAATTTTCAAGTGAACATCTGTTACTACATAGATTCTGAAAGAACAAAGGACCATTCATAATTTAGTGTCTACATATGTTTAGAGTCTTATATAAGCTGAAAGAATAAAACATCTTGGTTATCAGGTCTGTTGGCAAGGAGAGACAATCTAGTGTTAGACTCTACATTCTGATCTGAAAAAAATTCCCTACTATTAATTAACTCACATAAATAAATTAGTTCAATGTAAGCATTCTCAAAAATTGCCTGGTACATAGTTAATGCTGTGCAAACATTTGTTCTTCTTCTTATGATCAACTGGACATTCTCGCAAAATAAAGAATGTATAGAGCAGATACATGTAAATGGAGATTCATACTATCCCAAAGAATGACAGTGTTTGCTACTCCAAAGGACAGTGTGTCAGTACTTTAATAAATATATTTAATAAGTATATATATATATTTAAAGAATAATAAAAGATCTCCACAAACCCTTAAAATGGCCAGCTGGACTAGACTTTTTCTGTTCGGTATTTGACACTGATGTCAAAAATAGGAACAGAAAGTTGAATAGTTGGTTCGACAGGAGCCTGGAGGAACTCTGCTTCTGTCTTTTCTGTGGTATCATTACTCTTAATTTGCTAAATTTTCAGCACTTATTTTCAAATCTGATAGTCATTCCTGAAATAGCTCTGAGATTTAGCAAAGGTAGATTTGTATTTTAACACTTCCCAATAAAATATAAAAAGATAATAAAAGTTTACAAAGAAAGTAGTGGTAAAAATCCTACAGTTATATGACCATCTATTTCTTACATATATTCTTATTTCAAAAAATTTACAGAATTGGATTTATACATTAAAACAATTATTTTCCTTTCCATGATAATTTTTTCTACATTTATGAGTTCTAAAGACTGAGAATACAAAGCACAATCTGGAAAAAAGGCCAAAGGACCCTTTGTTCAAAGAACTGGGTGAACTGACACACTTGTGTTGTTGTAGGGACCCCCTGCATGGTTTCTTGCCTCCTCTTGATAAGTTCTATGTTGAAGAGATGACTCAGGTCTAGAAATGGGAAAGGGATCACAAGTTTTCTATTGCTGCAAATGACATCGGAATGCAGCTCTTGAGCTTTGTATAAATTAGTAATATTTTGTTTGCTTCTTATGTTTTACCCTCAGGAACACTCTTGTCTATTTACCATTGCCACAGGTCCTTCAAAGGGATAACCCTTTTTTATTCCTTCAGGCTGGTGCCTATTTAGATAAGCATAAACTAATTAATTATGTTGGTTAATTATCACTATCTGGCCTCTAATATTTTGTCATCCTATCATCATCCCATTGGTACTAGGGAGCCTAATTTCAAGGCAACATCTCCTATCTTCAATCCTGGACTATACAGGAAGACCGTCAAAAAGTTTCTCATGAAATGCTCTCACGCTAGTGTTTTTCTGATTTAAAAAAGAATTTGTCCTCTGGGCTCTCTTGGGACAAAGTGAGCTGGTGGACTTTGGTGGTCACTTTCAATAATTTCTAAGGTGCTCAAATCTATGAGCCTACTAATTCCTTCTTTGATACTCTATGAAAACAATTTCGGTATCTCTACATTATTTACTGTAAACTGTTGTCATTACCAAGTTTCAAGGAACCATCCCTGCAGGAAGTGAGGGTCAACCCCAGGTGTGTTTTTAATGATATTGTATTCTGAATCATAGGAGCATATCACTATATCAATAAACTTTCCCCAATCTGGTCATTTTATTTCATGTCCCAATACTGAATTTTGACACTCTTAAGGTCAACTCCCAAATATTTTCTCAAAATTTCTGCTGGTTTATATTGTCCAAGACCTGCAGTTATTTTGGTAAATAATATATTTCCTTCTGCAACAGGGATCATATTTCCCTGTATGCTCCATGATGAATCTCGACCCTAGTTACTCATTGAAAGGAAATCAAAATAGGCAAGGGCAGATTGTGGGGATGTTAAGTATCATCATGTGAGGCATCAATCTCAGGTGAAGACTGCATATTCTCCAGCTAATGAAATTCTCCTCTCTTCTATTCAAAGTTCTTCTGGACCAGAGAATTTAGGGATTCCTTTTTAAGTCTCATTTTTTTTATTTCTTCTCTATGTGGGACTTAACATTAGCATGAAAGGCCTGCTCGTCTTTGCATTCATTCTCCCACGTAACTTTGTTATACTTAAGAACAAGTTCTGGGCCTGAATTCTTCGCAGGAAATAATGTCATTATATGCTGCTCTGTAGGACACCTTGCTTTCATGATATTCCTTGAGTTGTTAATTATCTGATCTGAGCCTTTCTTTTTCTTTCAAAACAGTTAAGCCATCATCACAATTTTTATAATTATTTTTTGCCCTTGTATCTTTCAAGTGCTAGTGATACTTCACAAGCCAGTGCTTTCCATGTCACTTGCATCTTATCTCATTTACTAAGGATGAGAATTACTAAGAATGAGAAATATGAGAAGCTGTATAATAATATATGCTATCATCATCCACTTATCATCAGCAATGGGATTGTTGTTGCCTTTTGACTAGTGGCTGAAAGAACTCCAGAATCCCATTTAGAGTGTCTGCTTTCGCGGATTAGTTCTACATTATATAAAATTCGGTCCCTCCAAAGCACATCCTCCAAGAAGGCCTTAAGCACAGGAAGCTTATTTGAGAGATGATGCCTCAAGGCACAAATGAAGGCTCTAGGAGAGATCAGGGAGGGGGTCACACCAATAAAAGATGTGTAAAAGAGTGAGTTACACTCCTAGACTACTGGCTACCTTGCCAGGACTCTCTGAGTAATGTGCTTGGGGGGCCTTGGCATTTATTCACCTTTTCCCATCTCTTCTAGGTTTGGTTGAGGGTTTCTTCTTGAAGTTACACAATTTGGGGTTATGCATAGGATGACCAAGGAAACTCCTACTGTGTGGGAGAAAGGTGTCAGGATGAGAATAAGACTTGCACTTAGGATGCAAAGCTGTAAACATGCAGGAAACTGTATACATAGCAGCATGTCAACTCAAAATAAGGCTAAAAGCATTTTCTACAATTATTTTTATAATTATCAACTTATGGTAAATCACATTTCTTTATACCTCCCACACACTTCCATCCTCAGCATGGTTATAATTTTACCTGCAATTATGTGAGTATATATCTTTAAAAAGGAACAATTGTTTAAAAATATAATCACGACCATATCAGTACACCTTAAAAAGGATCAATAATACCTTAAATTTGCTAAGCATCAAATTTGAAGTCAGTTTTTAACTTACGTTTATTTGAAATAATTGTTTCATGTGTACTTAATGCACCTCATCTATACACAAATATCCTTGTTTTATTTATTTGCTTTAAATTTCAGGAATTGTAATAAAATTATGATTTAATTGTCCTATTCTCATTTGGACATAATCCACCTTGGCTTTTACTCCCCATCATTTCATCGATGCAACTTAAACTCAATGTTCTTAATTTTCTATTTATCAATAGTATTTAAAGCAGCCAATAACTTCCCACATATTGAGAAACTTTGTATTAAGAAGAATATTTAGAGGCATCATTTTCTCCTTGTTTTACTCTACTACACTGTTCATTCTACATTTTTCCTCATTTTTTTCAAAAATCCCTAAACCCCAAAAGTGAAAAAAGCAAAAATCAAGCAATGAATTGGTCCAATTTCTTGTGTGTGTGTGTGTGTTAATTCTCTTGGTAATGTCATTCAGTTTGATGACTTATATACCTTTTACTAATTATTGCCAAATATGTATTATTAGCTTGGACCACAGCCCTACAGGTTTGTGACTTCAGCTTCCTATTTTGATATTTCCACTTACATGTCTAATACACAAACGTAACGTGCACAAAAGCAGTGCTGATTTCTGAACTACTCCCCACCATCTTTGTCCTTCCATATTCCTTCTCATCACAATAAGTTTAACACCATTCTTCAAGTTGCCAAGGTTGAAATCCTTTGAGTCACACTTGACTCTTCTCTATTATTTTTATTAAAGATATTGAAATATAATTCACTTATTATAGAATTCATCCACTTAAAGTGTATAATTCAAAGATTTTTTTAGTATATTCACAGGTATTTGCAACTACCAAACAACCAATTTTAGAACATTTTCATCACCTCACAAGAACACACTTCAATTTTCACCCTCTTCCTCCCCAGTCCCTCAGACCTAAGCAGCTACTAATCTACTTGCTTTCTCTATATAGTTGCCTATTCTGGCCAGTTAATTTTCAAAGATATCTTTTTATCTGTTGAGCAAGTTCCCTTTTAGTTCTAGTTTGTTGATTCTTTTTAATCATGAGGAATGTTGGACATTTTTTGTGTCTAATAAGTTGATCACATGGTTTTTGTTTTCCATTCTTTGATATGTTATATTAAATTAAGTGCTATTTGAATGTTCTACCAGTCTTGCATTCCTGGGATAGTTGCTACTTGATCATTATTTTTATGTGTTGCTGCTTTTGCATTTATTGGGGATTTTTTTTTTTTATCTATATCTATAGGTAATATTGGTCTATAGTTTTCTTGTGATATCTTTGTCTGGTTTGATTTAAGGGTAAGAATGGCCAATCCAATGAGTTGGACTAATTTCTTTGTCTTAAAAAGAAAATAAATTACACATAATTTTGCTTTAGTTGACTCTAAAAACAAAGTAACGTAAGTCCATACTACAAATCTGAAACTCTTTTTTCTACCTAACAAATTTTCCATTATCAAATGATGGAGCCTCAATTTGAGCAATATCCATATTATTCTCTAACACGAATTTTTCTATAGGTGAAGTTATATGTCTGAGCTTATGTCTTTTTTCATGTCCTTTTGCTAACACAAATAGAAGGAAGGATCAAGTACAGTTTTATTTTCAGGGGGTTATTTAAAAGCCAGATTACATTTCTATCTCATAATAGAGACCCATAACAGAATGATGGAATTCTAGCCATAAGGTGGTAGAGAAAAAAATCTGCACATTATATAAAAGATACCAGAACTTTTTTCCTCTGACTTCATGACTTTATTGTTGGTTGGGGGAAAATAAAAACAACTTTAAGTTGGGTAATTTTCGTGTTGCAAGAAATAGACATTCATAGATGCCAAAGTTCCTATTTCTTTTCTGTCAGACAAAATGTTTAACTTTGATGTCAGATGTTTCTGGGAAATATAAATATTTCTTTCATAAATACATGACTGATATCATTTTCTTTTTCCTCTAATGTAGCATTCTAAAGATATTTAACTCTAGGGGTTGAGAATAACAGATTTAGCATTTTTAAACTTTGCTTTTTATGCAGGCCATGTACTTGCCAAGTCAACTGTGTTGGTAGAAGTGATTTCTTGCTTAAATTTTTCTCGTTGTATAGAATTTCACTATGACAGTATGTAAGCAACACTATTGGATATGCTAGGGAAACTCAAAAATCAGGTTATGATTTCGTACCTAATAGCAGAATTTTCAGTTTCATAAACTTTCCTATCTAAAAATAAGTGCTGCTTAAAAGAAGCAAAGTGGCCTTACATGTCTTATAGATTCTCGATCATGTGCCCCTTTTCATATAATGTATAGTCATGATTATTTAGAAATGTGCATATCAGAATTGAAAATAAATTCTTTCAAATATGAAGAATGTTATTTTTAAATCAGCATTTAAAAAACCTGGCAACGTGTTATAGGGACAATTAATGCTATGTGTACTCATGAAAAATGAAGCGTGTGTCTTTAAGTGTCTTTAAAATTCAAGTACAATTTTTCTCCTGCCTTTGGTGCCTGATATTCTTAGAAAAATAGAGATATTTTTTAGTAGTCAAGATGAATCAAACTTTTGCTTCAAATTATATGTGTATGTGTGTGCGTGTGTGTGCAGCCCTTGCCCATGTATGTTTACTACTTTATTTTCTTCACACTCCCAGGAGTTTGATGTGTGATATTGTCATTGCCTTGGAGAGGTTTTTATTTTTTATTTGTTTTTATTTACATATATTTTTTACTGTTTTCAGTTTTATGTGGATAATTTCCATACAAACAAAGTTTTAAATAGATTGCTTCATATTTAATATTGTTAAGATTTATGATTTCACACAAATGTTATTTTCAAATATCTCACTAAACTAAAAGGACTATATTAATAATCTTCATATAATGCTTATGATTTTTTTAAAAAAAGTTTTATAACTCTGCTTCATCATATTGGAATACACAGTTAATGGAAAAATTTCTCTTTAAATCAATATTTTAACTCATGAGGATTAGGTGGTTGAAAAGAATGAAACTTAACTCTCTATGTATACTCCATCTACAGTACAGCAAAAGAATTTTATTGGAGGGGAAGAAAATTAAGTATAAACTATGTGAGGGAACAGTTGTCAAAACTAACTACTATCAGAGAGAAGTATATTCTTATTTTATATATAGTGTACTGGATTGCTCTGGTAGTAATAAACATTGTTAAGTGCAGGAAAACTGTGAAATGTTTTGACTATTATGCCTAGCATTTATGGCCTAAAAGACACATTTTCCTGCTATTTTTCCCCATAGAGCAAATGATCCATTACAGAGAAATGGTGCCTCAGCTTAAAACCAAGCTGGATTTTAGGGCTCAAATTTTTCTTTGGCTCTAGTTTTAGTATCTGCGATCACTATGTTAGCTCTTCTAATTCACCAAATCCTAAGAATCTGAGAGAGAAAAGCAACAAGGATTCCTATTTAAGCTTTTAGATTGTTACCAATAATATTGTTCACAGGCTTCTCAATAATGTTCCTTTGTATTTCTAGCAGTTCAGAAGTTCAAAACATTAAGGTAAATATGTGAAATATATAGAAGATTATATACATATGTATGTATAACATTTTAATTCCCCACAACAAAGTAATGGTACATTTTCTCTTTATGTCTCAGTATGAAACACATTTTTTATATTTCTAAACTTTTTCATGTGTATTATTTATATATGTTTCATCATGCTTAAAAAAACTTTGTGTACTTCTCACAGACTATATTATACATGCTAAGAGTACACAGTAATTCCTCACTTAATGTCATCAATAAGTTCTGTGACTTTAAGAAAAACAGCATATAATAAAACCAGTTTTACTATTAGCCTAATTGATATAAGCAATAGTTAAGTTTCTATGATATCTCATCAATGCTATAACAAAACAATATTAAACAAAACAACATTATCTGGGGACTTTCTGTATATTAATCATGGATTCCCTTTCATGCTTTCCAGGGGCTAGATGGGAACGGGGTTTGTTTGCTGTGGTCGCACTTAGGAAGATGGTTTTTTATCCATCATAGTGATGCTGATGTCAGCTTTAAAAGGCATATACTAAATAAACAAAATGTTCTCTTATTTAAGCCTTAAATGAATAAAATCTTTGTTTTAGATCTGAAAGAGGTAAGAAATACACAATGGAATATAAAGCTACTGCTATTATATGTTTTAAGTCACTTCAGACATTGACAACTGCCAACTTCAGCTGTGACACAATTAGTAGATTTTGTAATCTCCAAATGGGGGAGTGTGTGTGTGTGTGTGTGTGTGTGTGTGTGTGTGTGTGTGTGTGTGTGTGTGTGTGTGTGTGTGTATGGTTAGAATGTCTCAGGGATCTGAAATAAGGAGATTTTCAACCATAGTTGATAAATAAAAGGATAATATAGAAAGATTTTTATATCTTACAAGAATACAAATGCACTTGTTTTAAAGTAGTAATCCTAACTTTATTTACACCTGTGTGTGCACATGTAACCTGTATAATAGACTCTTTTTCTACTGCCTCATCAGTTATGGTAAGGGTGAAGCTGCATTACCATCCTTTTTCTTTCTCCAGCTATATGTTTTTGGTGGATTTCCAATTGTGTATTATCCCTCAAAAGAGTTATCTCTATTGCTTATCATTAAGGGAAAGAAGAATAAAATATTTTCTTGTCTGCGTCAATTCAAGACACAAACACACCACGTGGGAAATTTAACATTTAAGCATATCTATATTAAATATTTCAGATATCAAATCCAAGTCATGTAGTCAAGAGCTGATGTAAAAACTCCATACAAAAAGACAGGACTGTCGCAAATCCAGATTATGACTATATTATATGTTCACTCTTTTTTAAGTGAAACATGTATAGCATGTCATGTTTTATGTCACATTGTCTCTTTTTCCTCATTACCTACCTTCCATCCTTTAAAGTCAGTTCTGTTTTCTAGAGTTTTCCTGCCCTATTTTCTTTGGCCCACTATTTCTACATCCCCAAATAGTTCCTTATTTTCTCTTGAGTCACGTGAACGTTATTAGAGTTCACCCCACCCTCCACCACTTGCTTCCACAATATCTGGTTTTGGATAAAAAAAAGAGGAGAAAATTTTAAGGCTCCAGAGCAGAAGAAGCAAGAATGAGAGACTTTGGAATGATTCTCAATTGTGGGTTTTTCAGGTTACTATTTTGTTTTTTTTTATTGTCTCAAGTATTTATAAAGAAATCAATTCTTCTCATGAGAGTTAAATTTTTATGTAAAGCTGTAATGTGTGCTTGCTACAAGAATCATGTCACTCATGCTGATATATCTTTGTTTTTCATGTATGGATAAATCAGCCCCTGATCTTGGATAAATTTTGGTAAAGCCTTCTTTTACGACTTTTATTGAAGACCCTGTTTCCAATTGCTCTTCCCAATTCTTAAATTTCTTTCTCTGAATCCAATATGAATAGAATACAGAAAGGTATTAACCATGTATACACAATAGATTGGACATTGTCATGTCCAAAACATCATTTTTTATTGAAGAAGCTCTCCAAAGTACTTATATACATTGGCTCTTTCAGTAAAGCCTAAGAGATTCTGGTCCACCTAGATCCTTTTCTAAGGTGTCTCACATTGTTCTACAGTGAAGATCACAGTTGATTATACCGCGGAGCAACACTTCACCTTAACAGCAGCCATTTATAAGATACCCGACCTAGGGGCTCTATCCTGAAGTCTATTTCTTACTGAAAATTTGATCCAATTAGATGAACTTTGTTGGAGATCTTGAATCCAATATAAACAGGATTATCAAATAAAAGTAACATGCGGAAAGAAAACATATAGAAAATAGAGAAGACTCAGCAAAGGGCATGATGCAGTGGAATTATAGCTAAGACTATGCAGTAGACAGAAGGTAAGAGTCCTTCAGTAATAAAGTAGACTCTCAGCCTATTGCTCCTTCCTAAACTGTGAGTGCTCAACTTTATCATAGTTAGGCCTTGCTGTGTGACTACTGACATTGTTTCCTATGCTCCTTGTTTTCCTGTGTGTTTTGCAGTCATTACATATTAACCAGAGCAATTTGAATTTCTTTCCTCTAAAAATCAAAATAAATCTTACTAAAATGCTATTAAAATGAAGGAGAGTTTTATGTTCAAGGAACTGGTCTTTCAAACCCATTTAAATATAAGAATCGACAAATCATAAAGATAATTTAAATAGTGCTGAAATAGGTTTTATTTGTAATGTATTTCCTCAATGTAGTAATACCATTTAGAAATAAATAATGCAAATGTCTTAGGAATCTTATGAGAAAAATAGTTTTTAACATTTTTTTCACAGTAAGGATTCTTATTGAATATTATTAACTTTTTGGGTGTATATAAGTTAGAATCTCATTAATTCTGACCCAGAATAGTTTATACACCATATAAATTGAAATGCAATTGAAAAAATTTACAAATGCCATTTTTAATAAAGCTTACGTATTTAATATCTTGTTTAACTGACTGTATATTTATTTATGAGTCTTAATCATAGCATTAGTTGAAACTGAAATTGCTTAGCTTCAGAATATTCTTATATAAAAAGTTATAAACTATTTCACAAGCAGTATTTACTTCTAATTCTCTTTTCTTAGACTGCATTAATCATTGTATGTAAGCTAACTTGCAATAGCACATTTTTTATCATAAGCACAAGAAATAACTGGTCCAATCGGTAATGTCATTTTTATAAAACTATTGGTCTTTGAACAATTTATTCTGGCATTATATGATAATGATATAATTATTACTGTATGTATATATACACATATATTTATACACACACATAATTTTATGTCTCTGTATCTTATTTAATGAATTCTTGAAGCTGTACGATGTCCAAGTGACTTTGATCAATTCATAAACTATCTCTTTGTTGGTTTTCAAGAGTAAGGAAAACTCTTTTTAATCATTTTAACAATTTCATTGGAACAGACATAAAGCAATGATTGTCAAAGACTAAGCTACAGATCTAGAGAACACATACCTTGAGGAGTATTACAGTAGAATTGGTAGAGCTTGCTATAAAGTCTGGGTTGCATGAAAAAGAATAACTAGCACTCCTACAATTATCAAACATGTCACATTCAGATAAATTCCTATTTTTAGCATATTACTAGGATTTATTTCAGGCAGTTGTGTATGGTGAAAATCAAATATCATTTTACAATTTTTAAGGTAACTTATTCAATATAACTTCTTTAAGAAATGAGCTTTTAAAATTTATATGTGGAAATTTCTTTTTCATTTATACTGTTATATATGCTGTAATCTGTGTTTGGGCTTTCTCATTGTTATACTGATTAGGTTGTTATGTTTTGTAAAGTAATATAGTTTATATTGTTGTAGTTTTATAATATATTTTAAGTTTTTAAGCTCGGGCCAACTTTTGCTTACCAATTTTAAAAATGTTTTTAATATTCTTATGAATTTCTTTTAATCAAATATCTGGACACCCCATGGCCATCCAGTTGACATATAAAATTAACCACCACAATCTACCTCTTGTCAATTTGGCACCAATATACACCCCATTAAATCATACTTACTCTCCAAGTAAAGATATTAACACTATCCTACATACATAGAAAACACATTATCTCTTCCCTGGTAAAAGTAAAACCTTGAGTCGTGTTGGCTCCTCTTCTTGATACCCCATAACTTAAATACTATGATATAAAATTAACAATACATAAATGGTACAATGTCGAGTCAATATGTTTTATGTTATGTGGTGAGAGTATAAGAGAGGGAAGAAAACAAAGACATATAAATATAAATTTATTCATAACAAAGTATGGAGGAAATACTGACGACAATTACAGTCTTCATTTCTGTAACTGGTCATGTGACATTTATAACTACCATCTTCAACTATTTATTCTGTATTTCCTTTTTCTTTAGCAAGTACCTCAGTTGGTCATGATTCTTTACCTGGTGAAGTGACCATTCTTGAAGGGTCTGATCCTGCCTGTATTGGGCTGTGATAATTTTTCACTTAACTTATTCACACAGTATAGTAATAATTAGAGACACCCTAAGGGATCTCCTATATTCCAAATATACTCTTCCTCACCTCCATTGTGGAATATCAGTTCAATTTCCTCTTGATAATGAGGATTAATCATACTGGCCACCACAGTAGCTCATTTCTTTGCCTGTTGACTGAAAAGTATGAGGAGTCCAAAGTGGCTAGGTGGTAGTATTAATTCCAGTTCAGTGCAGTTATTTTTGTGTTTTCCTTTGCATCTGTGCACTCTTCCCTTTGGATCTAAAACCTCTAGGTCAGTAAAACATAAGGTATTGAGAATAGGAAGCATAGATTTTGCTAGCGAGTCACTGAGGGTAATGATGAATAGTGCCACTTCCATTTCTACCCCTTGATTTTGGACTCGTGAATCTGGTTATGAGAGGAACAACACTATATATTTTATGCCGATTCTGAGCACATAAAGCCTTGTGAATAACTTTGCCCCAACTCTGCAAGGTATTGCCATTTAGCTGGCAGTTTCATTCGGCCACTACGTTATTCTAGTGAACCAGCTATTTCAGAAAAGTGGGGAACATGATAAAATCAGTGAATTCCGCAATCATGGGCCCATTGTTGCACTTCATTTGCTATAAAATGAGTTCTTTGATTAGAAGCAATGCTGTTTGGAATACCGTGATGATGGCTAAGTCATTTTATAAGTCCATGTCTAGTAGCTTTGGCAGAAACATTGCATGCAGGGAAAGCAAATCCATATCCAGAGTCAATGTCTATTTCAGTTGGAAGAAAACGCTGCCCTTCCATGATGGAAGCAATCTGATATAATCAACCTGTCTCCAGGTAGTTGGATGATCAGCCCTGGAAATGGTGCCAAATTGAGAATCAGTGATGGTCTGTGCTGCTGGCAGATTGAGCATTCATCAGTGGCCATAGCCTGATTAGCCTTGATGAGTCCATGTTGCTGAGCCCATGCATAACCTTCATTTCTGCCACCATGGCCACTTTGTTCATGTGCCCACTGGGCAGTGACATTGGTAGCTGGGAAATGGAGCTGACTGTCATCCACAGAACAGATGATTCTATTTTTTTGATTACTAAAATTTTCTTCAGCTGAGGTTACCCTTTACTGAGCATTCACATGAGGCACAAGTATTTTCATGTTATTTACCCATTTAGAGAAATCTATCCACATACCTCTTACCCAAATTTTTTTATCACCGATTTTCCAAACATGTTCCTTCTAAGTCCCTGAATATGCAGCCAAATCATTGGTCACAGTCCATGAATTAGTATATAATCACATGTCTGGCCATTTTTTCTTCACATTTCTCTTTCACAGTAAAGTGAACAACAAGGTGCACTGCTCAAAGTTCTGCCCACTGTAGAGAACTTCCTTTCATCACTGTCCTTCAGGGATGCCTCAGAAAGTGACTATGGGTAACTATAGCTGTCTTTCAGGTGGTGTCTGAATATGGTACAGAACCATCTGTAAACGAGGCCCAAGACTTCTCTTCCTCTGTCATCTGATCATAGGAAAATCTTCTTGAGGCCATAAGTGCAGACTAGGCGAGGGAAGACGGTGTAGCAGGAGCAGCCACCATAGGCATTTGAGCCATTTCTTCTGCTAATTTGAGCCTTCATGCCCTGCTCAAAACCAATCACATATATACTGCTTCCATTTGATGATGGAGTGTTGCTGTGCATGCCCAACTTTATGGCTTGGTAACTAAGAGTTCATAATGGGCAGCTCAGATTGCATGGTAATTGGGTGGTCCATGGTTCAGTGTTCAGTCTCTACTAAGGCCTAGTAGCAAGTTAGGAGCTATTTCTCAAAAAGAGAATAGTTATTTTTGAAGCATGGCAGGAATTTGCTCCAAAATCCTAAGGGTCTGGGTTGTGATTCATGTATAGGAGCCTGTCAAATGCTCCAAACAACATCCCTGTCTTCCACTCACATCAAGCACCTTTGGATCTCCTGGATCAAGTGGCCCAGGTAGGCAGAGCCTTCTCTTGTTCTGGGTCTCACTCCAAACTAGCAGCTTCTCTGGTAAATGGGATGAAATAAAACACTCAAATGGGGAATATATTACATCCCAAATCAAAAGAGACCCTCCAAGCATTGTGCCTCTTTTTTGGTTGTAGGAGCGGCCAGATGCAACAACTTATCCTTCAGCTTAGAAGATATATCTTGAGATGACTCACACCACTTGAACCCTAGAAATTTCGCTGAGGTAGAAAACTCCCGTTTTTTTTGTCAGGTTTATTTCCCACCCTCTGACAAGCAAATATCGTATCAATAAGTGCAGCATAGTTGTTACTTCTTACTCAATCCAGTCAGTAATGGAGTAGTGTGATATCTTGTGGAAGGGAAAGACAATAAAGATCTCTATGAACTAAATTATAACATAATACTGGAGAGTTTATATACCCCTGAGATAGAATAATGAAGGTGGATTGCTGGCCTTGCCAGCTGAAAGTAAACTGTTTTGAATGGTCTTTACTAACAGGTATTAAGAAAAAGCGTTTGCTAGATAAACAGTTAAATACCAGGTACCAGGAGATATGTTAATTTGCTCAAGTAATAAAACCACACCTGGTACACCTGATGTGTAGAGTCGTTACCTGGTTAAACCTACAGTAATCCACTGTCCTTCAGCAACTCTGTTTTCTTCACTGACCACATAGGCAAATTGAATGGAAATGTGTTGGGAATCACCACCTCTGCTTCTTTCAAGTCCTTGGTTTGTGGTGCTAATTTCTGCAGTCACTCCAGAATGTAGTATCAATTTCGGTTTCCTATTTTCCTAAGAAGAGTCATGTCTAGTGTCTTCCACTTGTCCTCTCCCACCATAATTGTCCCCCTCACACAGGTCATGGCATCAACATAATTATTTTTCCAGCAGCTTAGTGTATCTATTCCAGTTATGCATTCCAGAACTGAAGAAATAACCACAAGATGGTATGGGGGAGCCACTGAGCCCATTATGAGATGGACCTGAGGTAAAACCCCATTGATCATCTGACCTCCATAAATCCATACCCTTGTGAATCACAGTGGTGTTCTGGGTCTCTAAGAATAAGTGTCAGTTCATAGCCAGTGTCCAGAAGTTCCCAGAAGGTCACTTCCTTTTCCCAAATGCACAATTACCCTGGTAAAAGGCTATCAGATCCTTTAGGGAAAACTTGGAGAAAGATTAACAGTGTAAAGATCTGGCTGTGTACCAGGGTAATTTCTCAAGGGGGAGCAGCCTTCCATTTATTCAAAGGGTTCTGGGTCTATAAACTGGCTGAAATTTTGTAATTGATTGAAGGGCTATGACTGTTTTTATGATTCAAGTTAGGCTTTTGTTCACTTGACTAAGAACTTTTCTACTCATACAGATCAAGTAAGAATTTAATGTGCTCCCTATATAGTATACTCCAGAAACACTGTGATCAACTAGCCAATGCCATAGATCTGTGTGAGCTGGCTGTTTCAGTTTCTTCTTGACTCTGCTGTCCATAACCACACCTACATTGCTTTTGACAATCGAGTACTGTCACTTGGCTTCTGTTACCTGGGGACCTAGTTCCTCTAATTGCATTTAGGTTTCCTAGTTCTGTGACTGAAGCCCCCACTGTGAGACGTGGCCATGGAGAAGAGTTATTATAGAGTTCTTCAATGATGCAGGGATTCCTCTCACAAATTATTTTTCTCACAGAAGTGGTGAAAAGTATGTCTTCTGGACCCTTCCAGCGAAGGGTTAAGAGGGTTGAAATGACAAGTCCACTCTAACAGTCCAATCTTCTTAAACTTTTGAATTCCTTCTTCTGCATTCAAGCAGGACAGGTCCAGCATTTCTAATTTGCTCTTGGTAGACATTTTGTTCCATGTTTCAGTCACCCAACTAAATCGTTAGATACTTTTCTAATTCTCTGAGCTGCAACACAAATGTAGAATCTTTTTTTAGTGAGCCCATCACAATTAATTTGGGCTGATCTGACTTCATGTTCCTTTTATCATTATCCTACATCCTTAGAATCTTTTCCCACACACGATCTGTGGAATTCTGTCTGTATAAAGTCTGTCTGTATAAATTCTGTCAAATAGTTCTTTTGAAGTGTAGCACACTTCCTCATGGGTCATGTTTTATACCTCACCTTCAGAGGCCTGCTGGGGTTTCAGTCTAGTCATAGGTCCAGGAGAAAAGAGTGGCTCAAACATTGTCTTGCATGGCAGCTGCCTCAAAGGAAGCCATTACAGTTTCCACAGGCAAAGCAAGGCTAATCCTTCCTATAGGGTAGAAAGGTTGATGCCACTGTGAGTGGGGTGGCTGCTTCTACTCATGTCGGGGAGGCATCTAGCAAAGAAGATTCCAGAATGTAGTATCTCATTTCCATCAGGCTTTTCCCACATGTTTGCATTCTAACATAGAGAATCACATTTTTTCCCCAGTCAGTGCCATCACTGCAAGGCCAGAAGTTCAACTTGCCTTCTAATTTTGTCAGTTACAGGGTGAGATTCTGCATTTGATTTTTAGCAGTCTCAGCTCTGCAGTTACAAGAGATCAGTTGACCCCTTCTAGGCACACATAGAAGCTTTCATTCATTTATGCAGCACTTGAGCTGGGGATTTGAATTTCTGAGTTCATCCTTTTCTTTTATCACTCTGTCCAAAGACATTAGAAGCAAGTAGCCAACCTTATTATATTTGTTAGTTTTCCAAAACCTTGTGAATGTATTATATTCAGTTACTCAGCTCCTTACTTCCCATAAGTGCTTGATTAGGAGTAGCCAACAGTTTTTTTGCATATGTCTATTGTCAGATCATGCCTTGGACTCTTAGTACTCTCCTTAATACTGAAAATAGAGCCATTAGCTGATCAGATTGGAGAGCTAATTTCGGAAACCCCAGAAAAAATTGAGAAAACTCATTAAATTCTCTTCCTCTAGAACTAATTTTGGTACCAAAATCTGTATTCATGGTCTCTAGCAATATGCTTCTCCTCTTGTTTATCTATTATCTATCACCTATCTATCTATCTATCTATCTATCTATCTATCTATCTATCTATCTATCTATCTATCATCTATCATCTATCTATCTATCATCTATCATCTAATCTATCATCTATCTATCATCTATCATTTATCATAAATCAAGAGGTTTATTAAAAGGAATTGGTTCACATGATTATGGAGACCAAGAAGTCTCAAAATCTCAGTTGGCCAGCTCGACACCCATGACAGCCAATGGTATACACGTACTTTCATTCTGAGTCCAAGTCTGAAAGTTGGATTTCTCAGCTCGAAGACAGGCATAGAGAAATAGAGAACAAATTTTCCCTTATGCTGCCTGTTTTTGTTATAATCAGGCTTTCAGTGAATTGGCTGAGGCCTACCTACATCTGAGAGGGTAACTTGCTTCACTCAGTCTACCTATTTAAATGTTAATCTCATCAACAAACACCTTCATAAACTCAAAATAATGTTTAACCGATATGTGTTTATGTGTTAACGTGACTGGGTATCCAATCACGTTAACACATAAATCATAGCATTATCTCTGTTTAAATTCAATTTATTTCTTAAGTTCGTGTATATATTTTTCTGAAGATTTTTGATTTGTATATTCTTTATCAAGAATATTTTCTTTTCATTACATAAAAGTCTCAATTCTGTTTAAAGTTGTTTCCTGAAATTGTATACTTGGCAAATAAAGTAAGTACCTTGAAAAATATTTATAAACTTAGCACTGTCAAAATCAATCTTCTGTAGCTAACATTTTGGAAATTATTGTTACATTGCTTTTTAAGATTTTTGTTGTTCTTGATGTTCTGTAGATTCACTCTAATCAGGTATTATAATCAGGTATGTATTTTTAAATATACTGCTTTGCATTTTATGTGCATCCCTACTTTGAAGTCTCACATGTTTTTCAGTTCTGAAACATTCTTAGTCATTAATTATACTTTAATATTTGCTTTAATCATTCCTTGTGGAAATTTTATGCAACATATTTTGGAGTCTCTCAAACTATTATCCACATCTTTCAAATTTTCCAAATTTAGTTTATTTCTTTTTGGTTTATTCTGAATAAAATCTCTAGCACCCTCTTCCACATAATTTTAGTTTTTTTCTTTGTATTCTTGAATATATGTTTTAGTATGACAACTATATTTCTCTAGTACATATAATCAGTTCTTTTAGACATCTTTCTGGTTTCCATTTATATAGTCTTTTGTTTTATGATTTCTTATTGTTTTATGGATATTATTCTTTATTTGAGAGTCTTCATTGTACTTATTTTTAACATATGCTGAGATGTGATGTTATTTACATATTTTTAGGGACTTAATCTGAACATTCTGTTGTTTGGATGCTTTTCCGTAATATTATTGTTCTTCATGGGCTTTTAATTTTAATCTTCTTGTGTTTTACTTTTCATTTAATGTTTATGTTTATCCTTTCCTGTCTGACAGTTTTGTTATGTCAACTTAGACATGGAAAGTTGTGTCAACTATTTTCTTTGAGATGCTATGTTTGAAAAATCAGATTATACCGGAAGGTCAGATTTTCTTTCCTTTCCTATAAAGAGACTGGGGATTTTGGGGATCAGTCTGTCTTGTATGCTTAGACTTTTTTACTCCTATCCACTAGCAAGTATGCTGCTCTGTATGAGCCATCGACCTAGAAAAATGCTTAATTTTTAAACCTCATTTCATGGGCAGTTCTCAGTTTGAGACCTGGCTCTTATCTAATTTTCTCCACCCCACAAGTAGGTACTTTTGGCCTGACAACTGTTGTTTGTCGCCTCCCATTTCAGAAATGGAGTCCAGCTGTCCCAGAGCTTCAGACAATTATCAGTGTTGTGGCTTCAGACTTATTAACATGTTTATTTCTATTTTAATATATTTTCTTTTAATACTTCATTTGGAAAACATTTATTATGGAATTCATTAAACCATATTTCTTAACATATTCTAACACTTTTAAAAATATTTTTAATATTATTGCTCTTTATATCTAGATTTTTTCATTTTAATACATTTAATTATTCTTACCAAATCAGTTTTTGATTATCAAGCATTTAGCATTGTATATATTTTAAATACAGGAATAATATGTATCATGTATCCAGAATGTAAAGATTAAAATGATGACATGTAGACTGAGAAAACAGAAATAACATCATGAAAATTTGTAGCTTCTGCCAGTCTTAGCCAATGATGCAAAACTGCTGCTTCTGGGACTTTGATATTTAGAATTTAATAGAAAAAGGGAAAAGACATGTGAGTTGGTGTTGAAATAGCTTTAGCATTTTAAGTGAGAAAAGACATTTCTAATTTTGCTTTTTATTGATGACAGCACAAGAGGGCTCATATATTAGTGCATATTTTTGATTGATATAAGATAAGTCCGAATGTAACTCTAGGTTAAACAATATTTTAAAATGCCTTTTATAATTTGAAAGTAAGCATTATTTAATTTTCTCATTAATAAAAATAATAATCACTGTGAACATGAATAAAGTCAGATTTTTGGTTAGAGATTTTTAAAAATTTTAACAGAGTAATTCATTTTTAAATGGAATCGAACAGGAAATTGATTAATAATAATAATAATAATAAAATAAAAGTGGAATAGTTATGCCTAAACCCTGAATTTAGTAGGTGACTCATTGCAAATTGTCTCCTATCATTTGTTCACTGTTCTCAGTCAGCTGTTTAAAAACCAGTGAATAGGAGATATCAGTCACAATGAATATGAGACATAATGCAAATACTTTCAATCCGAACTTGAATTACTTCAGAGTAATGGATACTCTCTTTGACCTGAAAAGAAAATTTGCCTGTGGATTGAAGAGAATTCATATATGGAAACACTCCTCTAGTGCCTACCTCAAGAATTTATTCTTCATTTACTGAACATATCATCTTTCCTATATAAGAGAGAATGATTATGTTTTGAATTTGTAGAAAGTACTTCTAATTACTCATAGATAAAGTATTAATTAAATTAGCTTAATTTGTAACAATTTTTTTCAAATACATCTGTAGGTATATTACAGAATGTCAACTTTTTAAATGGCTTTAACAAGGAGTGAATAGACTGAAATGCTTCCCTTACTCTGCATTTCTAGAATGAGAGTAGAAGCAGGAAAAAGCTAACCAGGTGTCCTGCTAAATAAAAACAATCTGACAGATGGCACAAGAACAGTAAAAGAGAGAGTCCAGGTAGTTTGGCAAGATCTAAAGTCTGAACATAAGAAAATCAAGATTACAGAACAGTTGGTCCTAGAACAAAGATTCATTGCTCTTTTTAATGTTTTATTCTCTTTGCTGCATCAAGGTATCTTGACTGATAAGAGTACACTGTAAGCAAAATGAGGTCAAAGGTGTAAAAGAAGTCTTGCCCTTAATTGAGTAATATTGTCAGTCAGGACCTCCTTACGCTACTGTCTAGTTGGTGTTATTATCACAGAGCCTATTAATTCTGCCTTGTCTTTGCAAATTTTATTCATTTTCAATAAGAAGGAAAAATATGGAAAAGGAGTAAAAAGGAGAAGGTTAGACAAACCACTCTAGAGAAGGGCAGCAAAGAACAATTAAATGCAGAGTACCATCTTTTGTGGTCATTAGTTGGAATGAAAGGCTTCTTTTAAAGGAATGAATTAAAAATAAAATGGAATGAGATATACTTTATGGTGACTCTTTGGAAGTTTCATTCTAACTTCTACATTTCTTTACATTCTAATTCTGAATTAACAGAGTAAAACCAGGAAGAACACTTAATAAATGTTTTCTAAAATATGTTTTTCATTAATAAGTTTTATTGAAAATTTTTGTTTATCTCCCCATTTTTCCCGAAAGTGGACAGTATCCAAATAGATGTAAAAAGGCATATGAGAATCAACATTTTAGTTTGATCAACCATTTCTTTAGGTACTCTAGACACATTAATCAAACGAAAAAAAAGTAAAACAGTAATCCACATTTTTTTGACACTTTATTCAATAAATGTGAAGGCCACTGAAAGCGATATACACTTTTACTTATTTAATGAATTCAATAATAATTTCCTAAGTCAACTTTTCTCAAAG
The DNA here is from genome assembly GCF_000151845.1 of Pteropus vampyrus. Lineage (NCBI taxonomy): Eukaryota > Metazoa > Chordata > Mammalia > Chiroptera > Pteropodidae > Pteropus > Pteropus vampyrus. Next base: position 1,307,273 of record NW_011888869.1, read on the forward strand.
TATAGTCCAAACTTCACTTGCAATACTTGGGGAGCTTTAAAAAAATCAGATTATTAGGCTAATCCCAGGCCTTGTGTATCAGTATTTTGTGGGTAGAGCTTGGGAATCTGCATTTTGATGAGATTTTTACGTACCAAATGATTGAGAATCATTACTCTGAGTTAATCTGTTATTTTTATTTAGCTAATACCAGTATTATAAGCATAACTTTAAAGGCATATTTCAGTTAATTCAGAATACAGTTAGTTTAAGAAGGAAAGCATGAGAGTATCAGATTCAAAAAATGGGACTTGAGAAATTACTACATATTTTTTGTAGCAGAAATTTTAAAAATAAATTTATTCTATATTTATAGAAGGAAGAAAACATATCCTTCAATTCTCAATTTAGAGATCTAATTTTATCTCAACATTTTTTCACAAATTTTTATTTCCCCCTTTAAGAAATACACTTAAAAGCAAATAGCCAAGCTTTATTTCATTATACTGAAGACTGAATTAGTTGAAAAGTTGCAAATGAATAAAAGTTTATTGGGAAAGAACAGTTGTAATAGGAAAAATTAAGAAAGGATTTCAGATAACTATGTAAGAAACCATTACAGGTGCATTGAAATAGTTTAATCATTTAAACTTGACAATTAAGTTGATACAGGCAATTCCAGGTATGCCATTGCTTGACCCCTGAAATATTTTCTGTGAGTAGTTTTTCTGAAGAATACTTCAGTTGACAAATTCCTCAATAGAGCAAAAAAAGGTAGCAATTCTAAGTCTATAACATGAAATATATTTTAAATGTCCTCATGTTTTTAGCATCTCATATTAACATTTGTCGAAATAAATTACAAGTGTAAAAACAAAATATTTAATAGCTAATAAGTGTATTTTCTTTTTGTTATTATTTAAAACATTTGTTTTGTTTTTAAAATCTATAATAAAAATCATGTTTATTGTTGAATATTTTGACAATAAAAAGTGCAAATTAGAAAAAACTTTATAACATGCAGTGATGTTTATACTTAATATTTTGAGATATGTTTTTCCAGACTTGTTTCTACAAAACTGTATGTGTTTGTCTAATTATTTTATATTTGAATTATATCAGCACTAGTTTGTTATCCACTTTTCACTTGATAAATATGGATCATGAATATATTCTATATTATTTTAATGATTCTATACAGTTGCATTCAGTGAGTCATTCAGTGAATGGATACATATGCATTCAGAAATGTCGTATAGTTGTATATTTTGGTTTATATTATTCATTTTTTTGTACTACAGTAAACACAAATCTTTGGCACATATTTTTGTTAGTCATTAGTCTCTATCCCTGAACATAAAATCTTTGGCCAAATTTTATGGCTATTTTAATGGTTTTGATACAAGAATTGTGGTAGAAATTTAGATTACCACAAGCAGTACTCTAGATGATTCATTTTTCTATATACCTTGGATGACATTTTTGGGAAAAAGTGGTATTCCATTGTTTTATTTAAAAAAGTTTATACAGATTATCTTTTTCTTTATACTTTTGATTATATGTATTCTTTGTGAAATTTCTCAAATTGTTCTTTATTCATTTGGGAGAGTCAGATTTTTCTTAATAATTTATACTATAACTGTATTCATAGATAGGTTCCTTTATATATTTGTGTCATATGTTAGTTGAAGTTTTTATATAATAGTAAAAAATGTAAAAAAATTAAATGTTCAACAACAAAAGATTTATTAAATTTGTTCACTCTAGAGCAAGAACATACAAATATCAGTACTAATTATTTATATTTTGAGAGAAAAACGTACAAAACAGTACATTAAGCCCTCTTTTTGATAGAGAAAAACGCACAGAAAATGCTTAGAAACAAGATAAAAAGAAATATAAAAAAAACATGTTAACTATAAATAATGAGTTTTCAAGGTCTTTATACTTTCATGTAGTTTATAATTTTTTGCAATAAATGCACATTATTTTATAATAAAAATAAAGTTAACTAAAACATTAAATATAAAGCTGGAAGAACTAAGTGATTCTTTACCTTTGTCAATCACATAACCAAGTTTATATTTGTCTAAGTCCATCCATAACAGTGTATCTTTTTTCCTCTTTTTTCTTCCCTTTAAAAAGTAATAGTTTTTACACAGTCTGAACTAGTTTAAATATTATTAATCATCATGCCACTTACTATTCGCTTTGACATGTATTTATTCAGATGCTAAATAGACTGCTAAAAATTAATAATCTAGTCCATACTGTATCTTTTTCATAAAGCCAAATGGAATAAAATTCTCTAGAGCTACACATTATAGGTTTTACTTTGCTTATGCTTACATAAAATCTACCCTTAATAAACATAAATGGAAATTAAACAGATGCAGCAAAGGCAAAATGTTGTTCAATCCAACTGTGTCACTGTGGTTTCAGCCTTTTGTTGGGAAAGATCGATCAGTGAGGAAGAATGTTAAGCTTTGAAGTCACTCCCAGCAGAGCTCTTCCTTAGCTCAGTTTGTTATGTTCTTGAAAAAAAAGATTTCTTTTCAGGAAAAAAAAAAAAGCTTTGAAAAGCATTCAAACATTTAAATATCCAAAGTCAGGCAACTTGCTTGCTGAGAAATTTCTACTCATTCTCAATCAATAATCTCTATATGGGACTTTTTGATTTTCTTCTATTTAGACATTTAAATTAAATTTTATGAAACAGTACAGTGAAGGATGAGTGCATAAACCATCCTTCAGGTACAGTTAACAGCGAGCGTGGTACTGCAACTGAGTTATTTTATCCATTACAGCTAGGAGACGTCCTTTCCATTGTGATCCCTTTAGGCACTTAAGCAGTAATCACCTATGAACTACTAACTTTAATTTATAGGTGCTAGGAAGATTCCAAGTAGATGAATTAAAACATCTTTACAATGTTGATCTATACAAACTGAAACAATCTAAATCTCTAAATGCAGAATACCCATTGAAATGGGAAAAAGGGGGAATAATGAATATAAACCAAAAAAAAGTAAGATTAGAGATATTAAAGCTATTTGTCTGCATTATTCAGCACTGATACTGTCTGAATTTATCTTTTTAATGGAATTGAGTTGTATTTAACATCCAAGTTAGCTAAAATCTGTAATAAAGCTGAGAGTATAAAGTTGATTCTTCCACTAGGGTGATAAATTTGTCAAGTTAATATGGTGTAAAGGTGAAGATTAAAGATTCATTAGCCTAAAAAGACTCCAGGAAAAGTTTCTCATGTTTTGTAACAATGTTCAGAGTTCAGAATGTACTCATGTAATTTTCTCAATTCAACTTTAATGCTACATACTCTCTCTCTTATTTTGTTCGTTGTTTCTCTTGTTCTTACATTTTCTCTATTACTCACATCTCTCCCTTCTCCTGCCTTCTTTCTTTTTCACTTATTTGTTTGTTTGTTTGTTTTTATGGTGACATTGGTTAAGGAAATCCAGTAAGTTTCATGAGTACAATTTAACAGTAAGGCACATATATATTGCATTGTGTGTTCACCGCCCATAGTTAGATTTCTTTCTGTTACCACATATTTGACCCCTTTTACCACATCTACCTCCCTCCTCCATCTTCCCCCACTACCCTCTGGTAACCACTAGTCTATTCCTTTTCTCTCTAGGTCTTTTCTTTACATTTTAGCGTTTGTGTAATATTTGTATCTTTGGGTATATGGAACTATGTACATATATATTTATAATATGTATACAATTATATATAATATATATTTTATATTACATACACTATATGCTATATAGCATGATTATATATAATATCTAATAGTATATATCTTATTATAAAAATATAACACTCTATATGTATTCTAAATTTTGTAACATTCACAAAACCTGTAGAGCAGATGGTATTTTCATGAATTTTAATTATTATAGGATCAATTTTAGTGTTTCTATGAAACACCTGAAGTGGAAATAAAAACATAACAGAATAAGACAGTTCAAGTTGCTCACATCTTTACTAACACTTGATATGATAAGTCTTTTTAATTTTACGCATTCTAATAGGTATGTAATGGTATCTCTTTTTGGTATTAATTTGCATTTCTCCAATTACTAGTAACTGCAGTTTTACTTTTTTAAAGTGTATTTTGAGAATTGTCAGTTTTCATTTCAAATAGTGACATAATTACTATTTCTAAACAAAGGAATTTTTTAAAAAATATACATTCTGCTAATAACATATTTTTGCAAAAACCATCACCTGTAATGTAATATCACTGGCCTTGGAAATGTCACTGCAACCCTCTATAATTAAAGTTAATAATAATAATAACTATCTAGCGAGTTTTTATTGGGTGCCAGGCATATTTTTACACATAAATTTATTATGTGTAAAAAATTTATATGTGTAAAAATCACATATAAAATACCATCACTAAAAAATAAACTATTCAGATTCTTTCAGTGATGTTTATGCATATGAGCATTTAGGAGGCTTAAGATTCGTAGGATTAAAGAAGTCATGGAAATGTATAAGATAAATTCCTAACGTAGAATGTATTCTTTTCTACGGTTAAAAATTACAGCTCCCATCTATGCTGTTTTATTTGACTTGATTTGAGGATTGACTGATTTTCTTTTGGAAAGAAATTATAAATGCAATAGCAGGCAATGATTTCTTAAAGAAGTAAGATTGTATGAATTGAAACACAAAATCTTTACTGATGAAATGTTAGAAACACTTGTTAAGATGAAATTTAGGTAAAAAATATGACTAAATTATGAACTTTTAGCAAAGTGTGTTAGTTATAAAGCAAGTTTGACTTTCTTTTTTTTTTTTTTTTTACTAATTATTATATTTTAAACCAAAGGGCAATATATTTTATGCATAATTCCACTGTATATTCTATTGCATCATTGGAATGCATAAACTGAGCTTAATAAAAATAAACTGAGCTTAACAAAAATTCTTCTAGCTTTAAAATATATTTAAAATTATTAAATGATATTAGAATGTAGCCATTAGAAGCAATTATATTTATTTTTCTCTTGCTTAGTTACAGTTTCAACTCTGGGTTGCTTTAAATTTTCTTTAAATTATTTCATTGATTTCTTGTGGTCTTATATTACTCAAAAATAAGAGCTAACATTTTATCAAGTTTTGAAGTATTCTAACTGCCCCACAACTTAATTTCTAATCATAATCATCATATTTTATTTTTTGTTATTTAGATTTAATCGATATGCCTTTATTCTAAAAGTCTTGACTTTAAATCATAAATATATTTTAGATATAACTCAGTCCCATAGTGAAAAAAAGACTAGTAGTTTATTAGTATCAAATTTTAGTACCAGTTTAATTAAAGAAAAAAAGGATGAATACACTTAGTTTATTAACATACTTACATTGCTTGCACATATATGAATTTCCTCTTTCTGGTGAATATAATCATGTTTTTTTTTTGAGAAAAAAAGAACTGCAATATCTATTATTTGTGTATCCTGTATCGATCTGAGTTACTAAATAGGCAATTCATGTTTTTCCTATTTATTACATCTTGACAGGAAAAATGATTTTTTTGAACAAGAATGTTTTAAAAATATACATAATTGTTGAGAATATAATGTTATAAAGTAAATATTTTTTTTCAATTTTTATAAGAACTACATTTTCCAAATGTGAAAACCTTTGGAGTTTTGAGTTATTAATTATTACTATAAACACAATTATATATTTATATAGTTATATATGTAAGTATATATAAAACCTAAGTAGACACATTTATATCATTATATATCTATGTGTAACTATACATATAACTATATATTTATATAAACTATTCATAACTGCATAATTATAAGTATACACACACAATTAGTTATCTAGTAGCGCATAACAAATTACTCCAAAGTTTATCAACTTAAAACAAAAAAATATATTATCTCACGGTTTCTGTGAGTCAAGCATTCAGGTATGATATTAGTTGGATAGTCCATTTCAGGGTATCTCATATAGATGCCATTAAGATATCCACTTATTCTACAGTCTTTTATTGCTGGTGGAGATTGATAGGAAGGATGCACTTGCAAGGTCACTCATCGTTTTCATTGCCAGGATTCAGTTTCCTGCAGGCTGCTGTACTGAGAACTCAGTCTCTTGGAAGATGTTGGCTGAAGGGCTTCCTTAGTAGTTTCTTGCCAGATAAGTCTTTCCATCTAGCACCTCACAACATGGCAGGGAAGAAGTAAGAGGTCAAGAGAGACTTCAAACAAGAAGAAAGTCACAATCATTTATAATCTAACCATGACAGTGCTGTCCCATCACTTTTGCTTAGTTTATTTTGCTTAAATGCAATTCTGAGGAATTGTGAGTTTGAGGTGTGGAGATATCTAATCTCCAACATCATACCATTTAGCAAAATTTGTTTTTTTTCTTTCTCTTTTTTCTCTCAAATACTAAGGAATTATTTTCTTCTAAGTTTAGGAAGTAGGGAATCGCTACTGTTCTCAGTTTAGGGAAGAGACTTTTGACTTTTTTGTGGCAATTTTGTGGTCTCAGTCTCTATCATAAGCAGTTTATCACAATAGTTCTTTCATAAAAATACAGGCCTTTTCCCAGGATAAAGTTTAGTAAGTAAAATTTCACCTACCTTATTGCACACATAGCATATTTATACATCTTTGGCAGTCCATTTAATATACTCTATCTGTAGGTAAAAATATTGACACTTTTTTATGATTATCTAATTATTTTGTCTTATAATTTTTCCCATCATTTACTCTATAAAATGGCCACAGAAGAATTGGATTTCCCGATACTGAAGAGTAGGAGTAGAATTTTAGTTAAAATATAACTTTTTTGGGAAAAAAAGAGATTTTCATAATTCTCAGTTTATTTCCATTATATTAACAGAAATTAGTTCAATGCATCATACCACCTGAAGAAATTTATCTGTTTTAATGGTAGATAATGTCAGCTATTAGCAATAATAATATTTTAAAGAATCTCTTAATGAAAGCATTATCTTCATCTGATGGTTGTTTCTTAAAGAAGTGAAGAATATGGTCATTAACTGTAAAACAGAAAAAAACTTCCAAGATCAAACCCTTTAAGTGTTTTGTTAACTAAACTATTTTAGATGTCTAACTGCTTTTTAAATATTTTAAGATTTCATACCAACTTTCTTAATTTGATTTAAAAAGTTTTGTGGAGGTGATAATGATAATAATAGTAATACTGCTGCTGTCTTAATGTGTGTATTTTCAATTAGTTATCTTATCTGAGTGTTAAGTTATATTTGAGTCTGTATGAATGTTTAAAATAGTTTAATTTACCATTTAATTTACATAATGAATTAAAATCAGTTATATTTCTGATTTTAAAATGTATATATTTAGTACTATTTATACCACAAGTATAATTCTAATGGCATTTTATCTTTAACTCAATTAATCCTCACAAAAATCCTCAGAGATGGCAAAATTATTTTCCATTTTTGCCAGTGAGGCACATAGAGCTTAAACATCTTGTTGAAGTTTACACCGGTACTAAATGGAAAAGCTAAGGTTTGAACATATGCAGTGTGGCTCCTGGGTCAGTACTATTGATGCAACAATTTATTGCCCCTTTGATTTATTGCTTAATTATTATCGATGATTATGTGTATCGATATTTATTGATATGATAGTTTTCTCATATTAATTAAAAGGAGAAATGAGTGTATTTAAAAAAAGGGATACAGAACTATAGTATTTTTAAGAGAAAGGGAATAAAACAAATTATTTATTGCAGTTTCTTGTCTCCAGGACTAGATGAGTAGATACCATAACAAAAGGAGATCAAGCAAGAAATTTAATTTTTATCTAAATGAACCTTGACTTGACTATGATCTCTTTCAAATGTTTTGTAGTTGGATGTTAGAATGGTTTAACAAAAGTACTTAGTTCTTGAGAGCTGCATGCAAAGGCAGTTAGATCATCCTTAATTTACAGTTGTAACTATGCAAAGTTTTATTAATAAAGACATGATTGAGTGTATCAGGGAAAAAAATTAGTGATCAGTATTAACTTCCATGGATAAGCTCTCAGAGTTTATGATTTCCTTTAAAGGACAGACAGGCTTGTTTTACTTTTTATAGTGTGAAATGTTATTATTCATTAATATTTTCTTTCTATTATAGCAGGTTGCAACCTTAAATTCAAATTTAACCCAGTGAGGGTACTTTGCTTCCAATAACTAGAGGACAGAAACATTTGGGTAAATCTGATCAACCCAATTTTGTGTACAAAAAGACTCTTCTGCCCTTAGACAACCTCCTTGATGTTTGTGGCATTTAAGAATAATGAATCTACTGACATTTTCTTTGGAGAAACTTTTTGATTTTTTCAAAAATAGCTATTTTTTTTTATCACTACAAGAATCTCTGCTTCTGCCTTTTATAGCAACATGCACCTCCCACCTCACCATCCTCCTATCTCTAGCTCAGACACAGCACTCAATCCTAAGTTGGATCTTAGACTAGAGAAAAAAAAAATGCTGTCAAGGACATTATTGTGTAAAATGACAAAATCAGAATATGGAGAATAATTAGATAAAAAGTTTCATCAATGTCAAATATACAGAAGTTGGGAACTATACTGTGGTTATGTAAAAGAATATTATTATTTTTAGGAAATACTCACTGAATTTTTTAAAGTTAAAAGACCATGGTAGAAGTAACTTACTCAAATATTTTAAGAAAAAAAGTGTGTGTGTGTGTGTAGATGAAGAGTGTCTGTGTACAAACGATAAAGAAAATGGAATATTAGTTTGATCTGGGCAAAGAGTATATGGGTGTCTTTGTGTTAATATTATACTCTTTTTGTAAGTTCAAAATTACGTTTAAATAAAAAGTAAGAATATGACGCATTCTGAAATATTCATTTCTTTCCCTATACATGTTTAGAAATAGGAGCTATATTAAAACCAAGGAAATTTTATACTTAAGTGCTTACAGAAAGAATAAATGCCATGTTTTAGGTATCTGTCATAATTCATAATTTAACAAATGAAAGTTCAAGAGAATGAGGAACAAGCCATAGGTTGAGTAAAAATATTTGTGAATGACACATCTATTAAAGGATTGTTACCCAAAATAAAAAAAAGAACTCTTAAGACTCAACAGTGAAAAAATGAACAATCTGATTTAAAAATGGGCAAAGATTTGAAGAGACACCTCACTAAAGAAGGTATACAGATGGCAAATAAACATATTGAAATGATGCTCAACATCATATATCAGCAAGGAATTGAATTAAAACAACAATTAAATGCCATTGCACATCTATTAGAATAGCCAAAATTTAAAGCACTGACAACACCAAATACTGGAAATAATGTGGAGCAACAGAGACTCTCATTTTGTGCCTGTGAGATTGCAAAATGATACAGCCACTATGGAAGATGGTTGGGCAGTTTCTTGAAGAAGTAAACATACCCTTACCATACAATCCAGCCAGCCGCTCCTTGATATTTACCCAATGTAATTGAAAACTTATGTCCATAGAAGTAGCTTTATTTATAGTTGTCGAAACTTGGAAATAACCAAGATGTCTTTCAGACGAAGGTGAATGGATATATAAACTGGTACCTCTAGATGACGAAATATTATTTAGCACTAAAGAGAAATGAACTGTCAAGCCATGTAAAGACATGAAAGAAACTTCAATGCATATTACTAAGTGAAAGAATTAAAAGGCCACAAACTGTATGATTCTATCTGACATGCTGAAAAACAAAAAACTGCAGACAGTAAAAACGTAAGTGGTTGCCAGGGGTTAGGGGAAAGGGAGGAATGAATAGGTAGAACACAGTGGGTTTCTAGAGCAGTGAAACAATTTTGTATGATAATTTAATGGTAGATACATGTCATTATACATTTGTCAAAACTCATAGAATGCCCAGCACTAAGAATGAATCCTAATAACTGTGGACATTGGATAATAATGATGTGTCAATGTAAGTTCATGGACTTTTAACAAATGTACCACTCTGAAGGTGGACCTTGATAAAGGAGGAGGCTAGGATGGGGAGGGGGAGAGTTTCTGTGTGAAATCTCTACTTTCTGCTCTATTTTGCTATGAATCTAAAACTGCTCTAGCAAAGAAAGTCTATTCAAAAAATGAAAGCTACTTCCTAAGCTTAATTACTTGTGTTATTGCTGATAAAATGCTGCATTATTGCTGATACAGGTTTACTATATTTGTTTTATTAAGAATTAAATATTGAAAATAACAAATAATCATTTGGTAATTATAGATGCTTTGTCAGTTGGCTATGAATTAGAATCTTAAATGAGATTTGAGATAAGTCTATGGTTATTCTCATTTTATGAAAAAGATTTAGTTCAGTGTGGGCATTCTGGTCATGATGAAGCATCCTACATTTCCTTATAGTTGATTGAATAAGGAGTGTAGAATTTTTAAGCACCCTTGTAAGATAATTTATAGGCTTCGAATAAATCTATTTTTCTAAGAAGTGTCGCATAGATTAAAGTAAGTATATAAACACTCCAAAGGGGTAAAACTTTTGTAATAATATTTTGGGGAAATAATATTATGAATTGACATTTTTTTTTCAAATTTGTTTATATGTTTTAAACAGCAGACATATCTTTTGCTTTAAATATATTAGTGCAGCTTAATGGCTAATCAATTAAAATTTGGAAAGCCCTGCCTATATTAAAAGCATGTTCTCAATTACATACTGAATTAAATACAAGATAAGAAGATTCTAAAAGTTTGAAATTTATAGTTTCATTACTCTGAAAAATTAAATCTAAAAATGTATAAAAATTCACATTAATTATTTAGTTTCAGCACATGAATGTAAATGGATTGGAACTGAAATTCACTTCTGACTGTAAGTAATAATTACCCAGAAACACCGCATGAGCTTCATTAGATCCTGTGTTTAATAAAAGTAAGGAGCACAAGGGACCTGAACAAACTCACACAAATAAAAGATTATAGTATTTAATCAGCATAAAATGGACACCATAAAACTTCATCAGGAAGCATTTTCAAAAAACAAAATTTGGTAAGATGATCTCGAAAATGAAGTCCAATTTCCAAGTTGACAGTTGCTTTGACAAAGTGCAGCTAATTTTCTCGCAGCTGTCTTTTCATGTTCTCTTTGATTGTGTAACAAAATAGTAAAGAAAAAAGAATACGGAGTTATTGAGAACATCGATGGCATTCAGTATCTTTGTTTCATACACAAGCATTTGCAAATGACAGCAATTTTTTTCAATTTCTAATTTTATATGATTTATGCTATTAAATAGCATCTTTTAAGAAATCACTTTGCCAAATATTTCTAGTTCATAGGGAATAAGGTACACAGAAATTGTTATAGGCATTGGAAGCTATATTTCTGATCCTGTATGCAGCTGAATCAGAATATGCTACATTTAGAAACAGGTTGGAGGCTCTGAATTTTAGAATTTGGTTGAGAATATTCTGTATATTATTAGAAAATATTGATTAGCCTTTAGGTTGAATTTTTTAAATTCAGAGTATCATGCAAGTGATACAAAGTGTATATTCTTATGAATACTTATTCACATTGTTTCTATTATATAGCTTTACAGTCGCCTTATTAATGCAATAATAGATTATTATTATTATTTTAGCCTTTTCATGCTAGAATATATATTACTTTTTAATAAGCATCAATTTTAAACATTATTTAATTATCAATTGCCAAGTGCACATTCTGCAAGTACTTAGACAAAACCTATAATATTTAATTTAAAAATTGTCTCCACTCTATCTGTAATCATCATGACTTTGGGGAATATATGAGTATTATATATCTGATTACAGTTCATCTTTATGGCTTTCCAGCAACTTACTACTCCCGAACATTAAAATTTAGGTAAATCAAATAGATTGCACAGGTTCTATGAAGTTCTATAAGAAATAACTAATTACAAAGATAATATTATGACAATGTGTATAAACTTTAGTCATTAAAAATGCACTAAAATTTTGGAATATAAAAATATCGCATAATTACACAAACCTAATAATTTTTAAGCAAATTGAAAGCAGAGTAAATGCTTAAGCATTGAATTCAGACCATTGGTTTGTTCTATGGTTTGTGATATCTTTTAGGACAACTAAATGAGATTTCAGTTATCACATACTTTTTTTATTTTTCTAATATCTTTCATTAAAAACAGGATTTTAGTAAGACTAACTTCAAATGGCAAAATGTCAATGTATAAACCTCTGAAAGTTAAATATACCTATATAAATATATGCATATATTTATACACACATATATGTGTGTATATACTATATAATAAGATGGCAAATATTATGTCTTTGCAGTAATTGAAAAATGTAATAAATTATTTCAGAGTAATTATGGGAAAAATCAGTTACTTATTTTAATCAAAATGTCTTATCATGTCAGTCCCCATCCCATTTCTTTCTAACTTGCTCTATCTCTCACATTTGCACTTTGGATAATTGTAATTTCTCCCTCAATATGTATGTTTCGACTTGAAAGTTATAACTTACATATATTTATGTATTTAAATAAATATTATAAATATTAAACATATTATATATAAAGAATATATTATATATTATAATTAGGGTATAATTATATGTACTATAAAGTACATAGTACATAATTACTATTAAATATATTAGCGTATGATCTTGGGAAACTATTCAAATATTTATAATTGTATTTTCTTGCCACATGGCAATTCTGAATTCAAATATTACCCCTTTTCTCAGCGAATAAATGTATTTGTTTGCTAAAGCAGATGCATACTAGCTTTCATTTGGTTCTGACAAAACTCTTTAAGCAGTCTATAGGCCATGTTTCATGGGCTACAGTACACCTGATCCATGTCTTCAAATACAGGAATATATCCCAGAACAAACCTTCACAGGCAGCCTAACAAAACTCTATGCTATCGGTTTGTGAAAGAAAAGAGCTTAGTGCCAGAAGTTAAAATTCCCTTTTCGTACACATATATCAGAAGCTTAAATTTGTAAGAGGAATTGCTGGCTTACAGATGGAGAAAAGATCATGCCATCCAAGTATTTAGGTCTCACTGTTTTCCCTTCAGCTTTACATATTTGCTTATTCAAAATTTTTTTTCTTAAATGTGTGCAGTCAACTTGAGCATCCTCCTTTAATAAATGGCAAGTAGATTTTATTCTCATTGTTCGCTGTTCTGCAGTGCCTTGCTTTCCACAGGTGCACTAATGCAGAGGAAATAAATATAACTTTTCTTGATCTAAAAAACAATAATTTAGACTTAAAGATAAGAAATTTTGATAAATTATTAGAGTGTTGAGCAATTTTTGTTTTCATTTTGAATGATAACATTCTTATATATATATATATTCATTGTGGAAATACTGAAAACTGCCAATAATATATAAATAAAAATTAAACTAACCTATCACCCCATGATACATGAAAGAACTATTATCCATTTATTATATTATTATAGATGGTTTTCCTATGTTTCTATTTAGGACATGTATGTGTGTCTGTATGTGTGTACATGTGATAATTCTCTATATCTCATCAGGCTATGGATACAAAAACATATAAGTGCCAATAGCCATAGTTCCCTCTCCCCCCGTTTTGTTGAGCTGTACTGACATACAGCACTAAGTTTAAGCTGCACAGCATAATGACTTGACTGACATATTGTGCAATGATTACCACAAACGCTTAGATAATGTTCATCATATCATATATATATACAAAAAAAAAGAAAAAAGAAAAAGGTGTTTGATTTTTTTTTTTTTTTAAATCTGGTGAAGAGCACTCTCAGGATTTACTCTCTTAACAGTGTTAACTATCATCATCACACTGTCTTATATCAGAATGTTTGTATTTGTCGATCACCCTCATCCACTTTCCATATTTCCCTCATCCAATAACCATAATTTTATTACTTTTTTTTCATCTTTACCTCTGTAACTCCAAGTCTCTTCAGTTATATCTTTTGCCAGTTATCTTAAGACATCTTCATGAATATCTCCCATGTGCTCAGCAAAAAGTTCAGAAGAATTCTCCTTTTATATACTATAAAGTATATCCATATACCACAAAGTATATTCATATACCACGTTTTTTCTCCTGCTCAACTTTATTTACTACTAGAGCTTGTTCTAGTACCAGTAGTCTTTACAGACATTGGCTACATCCACTTGGCAATGCTCTCCCATTTTTCATTCAATTTTTCATAGGCAAAACTTCTGTTTTGACTAGGTACTAAATTTCTCCTAAGCCATTGTGTCTTTGATACAGAAGGAAGATGAGTGGCCTTCTCACATTGCATCAAACATTGTCGGCTGGCACCACAGCATTGTTACATCTTCTCTGATTTCAGAGTTGTTTCCTGGTACTTTCTGTAAGGCAGCTCTTTGTGGCATCCTACCATTGTCACCATGAGCTGGTCTTGGAAATCTGTGGCTTGCTAATGTCCCTCTTAATTTTGCCCCATTAATGGATGTGCTCGTCTCTACTTTCACTAAAACCCTCAATGTATTTACACCATTCAAATACATTTTGAGAGCCCAGGTATCTGCTAAGTATGTGAAGAAATGTTGGAATTACAGTGGAGGGCCTGGTTTATGCCTATCTGGGACATATGCCAGATTTTAACATGTAAATATATATGTAATCTTGGCAAAACAAATTCTTTTCTCAAAAATTTTTCGGTCGTACATATCTTTGCAATATTTAACAATTTGTCATTTGTTCTTTAATTTCATTTAGCATTATTTTTGCCTCATAGTTATTTTAACTTTATAAGTAGTAAAATCTGTTGATATGTGTACTTTTAATTTTGTTTTATATTAAGACAATGCACTCCTATCTTGAGGTTTATTAAATATTCATCTTTTAATCTTTCATAATTTTATATTTATCTCTTTTATTCCTCTGCCATTTGGTTCATATCTGTTGAAGTGTAAGCTTAACTTTTGTTCCATACATTAAAGTTGTAATGGAGAAGGTATTGTGATAGGGACTGGGGACTCTGAATTATGTATAAATGTTTTTTCCCATCCAACTCGAAACGTTTTAGAGAAAACACATGTAAAATACAAATTTATCCAATAGTTAACAGATGCCAAATGTGATAATTTCTGCTACTACTGTTTTTAATGCTTAATATTTACTAAGTGCTTCCTATAAGCATCACACTAGAAAGAACATTATAATCTTTACTAATTTATAAATTCAATTTTCAACAGATTATTTGTTATGCTTATGAGAAGTTTAAGAAATATCCCAGAGAAGTATGCTGGTAACCTTAGCAAGAACAATCTCACTGAAATGGTAGTCAGAACACAAATTAAATTGAATGGGGGAGAGAGTTGGAAATAAAAAATAGAAACAGAGAATGTATACAAGTTAATAAATAAAAATATAAAATAATGAGAGATAGAGTACGAACTGGGGAAGAACAGAGGCAAGAGAATGTCTATGTTTATATGGGAAATAATTTAACATGTTACAATATTGAAATGAAGAGTCCAGTATAAAAAGAAAAAATGAGCATCCAGAGACTGCGAGAGAAAATATATAACCAGATTGCTGAGAGGAAGAAGGGGATGCGATAAAGGCAGAGTAAAAGGAATTGGCTGTAGATAAATCCAGAGGCTTTTATGTGTTACAACAGTAGGGAATGAGGTCCAGGTAAATATACATTTATTAATTTGTTGGTGGCAAGTGAGAGCCTTTCCACCAGATGACTTATTTCTTCTCTTTAAAGTGGATCTGGAGTCATCTGTTAAGGAGCTTGAAACAAAGTCAGAAAATATAAAATAGTGATTGAGGAGCATCAGAGAGTAAGCTGACAAAGGAATAATAACACTGCTGATCAAATCCAAGAAGATAATGGTACTAGGAGTTCAGAGTGGTACCATTCTTCTGGGCAATGTGTTTATGGACGGTATGACTCAGTTACCTTGGAGAGGTGCAAGAAATAAACCTGGTTTCAACCAAGGTTAGAGTTCTACAGGACAGGTGAAATGAAATAGTTAGGGCTTTTAGAACGTTGTCAAGAGTATATCAATAATGACGTTAAAGGGTGTGAGTAGTAGATGGGCGAGGTGAGCCTGCCCCCAAAATAGCTTTTAACATTCATTTCCTTAACTACACAAATTATAATTTATAACAAAAATGATGTTTTAAGAAGGACTTGGCAAATTGAAATAATTAAAAACCACAAGAGGAAGACAAAGATAATCTTGTTATGATTATGTATGCATGAACAAATTCAAGCAAAATGTCCAGAAACCTCCTTGGGAGAAATTGGGAGAGTCTGTTTCCCTGCTCTTTAAGAAGGCCTATGGCTATTTAACATTGGCGTGAGGACTGTTCATCTTTTATGATATGCTCTAACTTTTCCTTTGAGGAATTCTTTAGATAGGAAGCTGTAAATAGAATGCTTTAATTAAGTCATCTTTTCTATATAGCTCTGATCTTATGTCTGAATCTAACAGCTATAACGTACCTAATTCTGTGAAGAATCAGTTATACTGTAAAAATGTTAAGAATTTTCCCTTATTCTGCATCTTTTAAATATATATGTTATATGGAGGAATAATTTATCTGCATACCAGAGCTGAAATTCTGACTCTAATATTTATCAAATTTGTATCAACTACCTTAAAAAAAGTTGGCATTGAAAAAGTACCAATAAAGTAATTCAGTATGGTGAAGTGTGTGTGTGTGTGTGTGTGTGTGTGTGTGTGTGTGAGAATGTGAATGTGATTATGTGAATTCAAACAGATTCAAGCCCAGTGATATATAA
Organism: Pteropus vampyrus; assembly: GCF_000151845.1. Taxonomy (NCBI): domain Eukaryota; kingdom Metazoa; phylum Chordata; class Mammalia; order Chiroptera; family Pteropodidae; genus Pteropus; species Pteropus vampyrus. The sequence goes on from NW_011888869.1 coordinate 1,324,089, forward strand.
GTCCAGTAGTAAATTAAGTATAATGGTTGTGGATTAAATACCTGGAGGCACCCAAAATTTAAAGTCTGAGACAGCAAAAGGCATGATTAATGTGAATAAAGAAATAACTGTGACTTCAAACTACCAAGCTTTGCAAGAATGTTATGCACGGCAATTTTTTTTTTTTTTTAAATGAAGGGACACTGTAGGAAGAAATGTTACTCTTGCTTTGTCGGGGGTAGTGGAAATAGTTGTGAGGCGGAGCATGAATCCTGGTTAAGTGCTATCCAATTACTGTCAGTAATTCCCACCGCTAGCCAGAAAGTGTTGCCTTAATCATGTTCATTTTAACAATGATGAAAATACATTTCTTCTCCTATGAAAATGCAAGCCTTTTTTCTATGAGTAATTTTGGATAGTAATGTTTATTGCAAATGACAAAGATAGAAAATTTGCTGAGAGACAAAAGGATTCTAAAAACATTCTTTTCACTGTCTCACACTTACCCAATATAAGTAAACATAAAATAGGTTGCAAAATAATGACAAAAATAAATTTTAGTTAGATTAAGGAATTTTATTTTATAGTGCTTCAAAAAATAACTTCGGACAACTTAATGATTATGGAAAGAGAGAGTTTCTTATGAAAGAAGCAAGAATGTGTTTACCTGATGTCTAGGGAAAATGTCTCATAACCTAGTACACAATAAAATAATTCAAGGTAAAGCAAAACAGGTATTGCTAGTGAAAACCAAACAAGAATGTATCGTGACATGAGAACTTTGTAGGGCTTTATGAGATATGAAACAGACTGGATAAAACAAATGAAATGTCTCACCAGTCTGGTTTACTATCTAAAGGGGAGAAAAAAAAACTGTCAACAGTAAGGGAAAATGTCACCAAATGTCAGAACTAGAACTCCTACAAAATAAAACAGAACATTTTCCTAGAGATAAAGACCGCTGCACAAACCTATTGGAACTCTATAAATCAAATTCATGAAACAGGGACACCTCAATAGGCTGGAATGTCAACATTAATAAACAGAGTCAAATAGAACATTAGAAGCATAATGAAAAAAGGAAGAGAAGTAGAACTACAATTTCTAGTGGCTAGGTTTTGCAGCAATATATTTGTGGTGGTTCTAGAAGGTGGTAGTAGTGAAGAATAGTATGAGGAAGAAGAATGAAGGTATTAGGAAAATAAGCGGGTGCACAGGATAGAAAAGGTATTGACCTGTAGATGTTGCAATTTTGTTTTAAGCATGAGCAACTGTGAATAATAGCTAACATATATTGTGTCTGATTATATGCCAGCAACTCTGTTTGTCACTTATAAGATTATTTCACTTTATTCTCACAATAATTTTAGAAATATGTTGCTACTCTCCTTTAGAGGAGAAGGCTTCATCAAAAAGCATATATTAATTGACCAGCATCACATAGTGTCTAAGTAACTAGAGTATAATTCTAGCCAGCACATATTATTTTGATATGTAATGCATTCGGTCATAATCGTATATTGTAATTCTTCTCATATAATTTACCTAGGTAGCAAGATTGTGAATTTGTACTCAGACAATAAAAAAATATTGCCCAAATATTTCATTGTATCACAAAGTATACAATGAAGAATTGGTATTTTTATATATACAAAGTACATTTTCATATTAAATACTTAGAAGATAAGTCCACCTTGCAACTGTGAAAATATGAGTATGTTACTGATATTCTCATTTGGTAATAAACTGTATATGGTAAAAAGTTACCATTTGGACAATTCGATCCTAATGGAAAATTACTTTGGTCCCTGTAGAATGACTGATGACTTAGTCACAAATAATTTAACCTGAGTGAGATTGTGTAACATTAGCCTGTGAAACCATAGAAAATATTTGTTAAATATTAGGGTTTTGTTTTAGTTTGGCTGCTGCCAAGCTATTATTCTGACAATAATTAGTCAAAAGTTCAATTGCTTAAGGCTTCCTTATAATAAAACCATGTCATCTGCACAGAGAGAGATGATTATCTTTTAATTTATGGTGCTAGAAGAGGCTGCATCTTAATTATCTAAATCAGTAGATAAGTTATCCAACTTTTTTTCTGCCTCAGACTGGTCGTATTTACAACATAGTCTCATGGGTGACATCACT
>NW_011888869.1:1327168-1336182 GCF_000151845.1 Pteropus vampyrus
CAATTTATCAGACATTCTTTTTGGCTCTAAATGCAAAATTTATCTCATGCTTCTACACTTCTCTTCATTTCCACAGCTACATTCTATTCTGTGTCAGCATCGTTTCCACCTGTCTAGCTGGCCTTATCATTTGCACTCTTGTTCCATTGCAGTCTAATCTCCACACAACTTCCATAATGATATTTTAAAAACGTTAACTCAGATCATGTTCTTTATTTGCTTTAAGCCCTGTCATGCTTCTCCTTGAAACTTGAATAAAAACCAGACTCCTTTCAGTGGCCTAAGAGGTGTTGCATATTCAGTCCTTCACTTCTCACTTAGTTCCTGTCCTCTCACATAGGAGAGATTCTTGATTTTTGTGCTATTTTATTGTCTCAGGTATATAACTCAACATAGGACATATCCTCTTTGATTATACAATAAATGTTAAATGACATTTACAAACCTATAAGTAAACATAATTTATGTAAGCCTGTTGATACCCCTCTGCTTGAGAGAAATGAGTAATCTTTTAAAAATTATGGGTAAAATATTACAGTGTCTTAGACATAGAAAATCAGTACTAGATGAAAAAAAAAAAGCTTTTTCTCTTATTTTCCAGTCTCCATGTTTTACTGAGTATAGTCCCCAGAGGGAAGAGCAATGTTAAAAGCAAAAAAAGTTTTCATTCTCAACTTGTGGTAAAATATTCATCATTGAAGTAAAAATAAGCAAAGAAGAAACAGAAATACTAACTCCTTGATGAGAAATATAAAATTAATAACTCAAGAATTACTATCTATTTTTCCATAGTGAATGATATATATCTGAGATGATAAACTAACTTAAGCAAGTATATTCTTCTCATACTGAAATATGTATGAGGAAATCTTTATTTTCTATGTATGATATTTTGGCATATCAATAGAACTGTTTGTATTTGAATTTTCCCAAATTTAAAATTTAGGTGATAGATGCTCAGGAGATGGTCATTAATGTTCCAGACACATCTGAGGGATTGTTATAGACATCAGTAAGAATAATATATTCTAAGGCATACCAAGAGCATTCTAAAATTGCGGCATGTAAGAAATTAAATAAATAAGGATTTCACACATAAAAAATAAAATAAATTGTATATTTTGCTTTACCAGTTGCACTTTAGTTGAAATCTAAATAAAAAGTGACATAAAACATTAAACAAAGGGGAATTCATTTAAAAATAGCCAGGTAGCTATTTGAAAATGAAGTTAAAGATCAAGAAAAGTCAAGAGGTCAAATAGCACTTTATGTTTTTACTCAAGCTTCTATATTAAGAGAAGAAATGTCAGATATTCGAAGTAGTATTTGAAAATATTTTTATCAAAGGAAAAATACCACCTTTTGTTTTTGTTCTTGCTCATTGTATTGCTCTAAATTAACACCCTGGAATTTGATAGGTCTGACTAGTCTGAGTTAAACTTTAGAATAGAAAATAATTTGTTTTTCTTTGGTTGTGGAATTATACTGTATTTAGTCTGGTACATTACTTAAAATGAAAAGGTTAGTAGGAAATTAGGTACAAATTGATACTTATATGCATAATTTGTTAAATATAATTTGGTAAGAAAAAAATATCACTAAAGAGCTAGGATAGGTGGTATTTTTTTATCTAAGGAGTAACTGATCTGAAAAACTTTCACTGGTGTGGCAAAATTACCAGTTTTAAAGAAATCAAACAAGTTAAGAAATTTGTTGGGAAAAAAATCTTAACAAGTAGAGACTACAGGTTCTGCATGACAGAATAGCCTATATAGCCTGTAAGCAGACTCAACTGCTTACTGAAAAGAACAGTCATAACTGGACTAAATACATAAAACCTCTTTTTAAAGGTACTAGGGAGGAGCCAATACAGCCAGGATTGCCAAGGATAAAATTCTTAAGAACTCTCTTCTGAGAGTCTCTCTTCTCATCTGTGTTGTTTTTCCCTGAGGACATTCGCCAATTTACACAGAGATGGAGAATAGAATGCTAAAATGTAAAAAGGAGTAAGTGGGATAAAGCCCCCAGGGTTGATGATTCAGAGTGGCCGAAGTGGCTGAGACTTGATCAAAACCCTAGAGATGGATGGAGAAACTCCATTGACTTAAGCCCATGTACTACTCTTGAAGCTCTATGGAGAGATGAGAATTGTAGACTGAAGCATCTATTTTCTTGAGAGTAATTTTGAGATTCTGGGTGAAGGAGGAGGACAAAAATCTAACATAGATAATTGACAAGATAATTCTATGGGATGCTTAATGCCTCTAGAGCTGCACTGGGAGATAGAACATATAGCACAGATGAGGGGAAGATCATGCTTACAACATCTGTGTGCAAGCCAACAACATTCTGGCACCTCAGAAAATTAGCACCCTTGGCATGAATATTGAACTTCTAAAAATGAACACCTTCTGCATGGCAGGGATCAAGTTCATTTACCTTTCTTTATTTGAAGCAGCTTCAATGAGGGGAACATTGCAACATGGAACCTGAGTGAGGATGGGGCAGAACTTATATGGACAGATCTCTAAACATATGCAGGTACACTTTAAAGCATTCCAAGTAATAATTGGGAAAATTTTTGAAAAAGCCTAATTTGTATGATGTATGTTTACATGTGAGTATATACAAACAGCAAGGCTGTAATCCTAGTTTGGTCATTATTAAAAATTAATATTTCAATCCTGATCATATGCTAACACATGGACATTCCAGCTAGATCACAAACATGAAAACTTAAAACCTTAGACTTTGTCAGAAGAAAATTGTACAACAAATGCAGGCAATGCCTATTGATATTATTTCAACATAAATGTCCACTAATTTTACATGAGTTAATATTTGGTTGTTAGCAAAACCAATAAAAGATATCTATCACTATAAGAGCAACTTATAGAACAAGAAAAAAAAAAGAAGTTGGCCTGGTTTTATAGCTCAATACGTAATTTAAATACAAATAGTATGAAAATTTTAAAAAAAGCATATTTCTAATCATATGTTATAAAGAAAGAGAATTCAGATTCTGAAATTGTAGAAAGAACTGGGCATGTGTACATTTGTCAGTAAAAATGTTCAAGAACTGGGCATGTATACATTTGTCAGTAAAAATGTTCACAGTTGATCTTCAACTGCTCTTTATCCACCAGAAAACTAAGAATCATTGGCAAAGATAAAATAACCCTGAACTGGGATTCAGTAAACAAAAATTCTAATCTGAGCAAATCAACTCATTGGCTCTTATACAAAACATAATGAAGTCGAACTAAATGATCATGATGGAACTTTCCATTTGGGGCATCCTGTGATTTTGTTTTTAAGGATAATCAGTTATTCTTATAATATCTTTACTAGATATAGGAAAATAAAAAAGTTCTCATTCTAATCAGCATCGTATACTTCTTTGTAGCTTCACTGATTTCTGAACAGAAAGAAGACTGGATTAGTAGCTAATAAATAAGTTTTGTGTGATAAAGTTTGTGTGATAAAGTTTTGACATGACTTCTAGTTATTCTTTAGAAGTCATTTTTCTTTTTTTTGAGTTCTGTGATCTTCTAGGTAATATCTTGAGCTTTTTGGAAAGACATTAGCTTTTTTAAAGCTCTTGGGTATCATATCATACTATGCCAGGGGACTATTAAGTAGAGTAACCCCTCATTTAAATGGCATAGTTGAAAATTTGCTTGATCTCCATAGGCAGAATTAGTTCAGAGTGCATGAGCTCATCATATCCTTTCTGATGGCTTGCAGCTCTATCTGACTTCCTTTGAATGGAGCTATCTTCTGGATAACAAATTTTTTTAGAAAATGCTCCACACTAATGGGTATCATTGGTTGGGAAATTTTACCTGCCTGAAAGAGCATAATATAATTTCAAAAGATTTTAACTGAAGAAAATAGACATAATTTTACTTACAGTAGTCTCCCCTTGTCTAGAGTGAATACATTCCAAAACCCCTGGTGGATGCCTGAAAACGTGGACAGTACTGAAGCTTATATATACTACGTTTTTTCCTATCATGCATATCTATGAGAAAGTTTAATTTATAAATTAATCACAATAAAAGATTAACATCAATAACAATAAAATAGAACAATTATAACAATACATTTTAATAAAAGTTTGTGAATATGGTCTCTCTCAGAATTTTTATATTTTTCAGTTCAAACCAAGTCCTGAATATGTATATCTATCCCTTACTTGCAGTAAATGGCTTGATGTCACTTGTTTCAGAGGATCCCTCCTTGAAAATTTCCCATAGGCTCAATGCTTTCTGGCATAACATGTTTCCATCAATCAGAACAGATTTTCTGTTCATGTCTTCTGTCCACATGTTTAATGCCTTTTCTGTCTTAACTAAGCACTTATGCACTGTGGCTGTAACTTTTGCCATTCGAGGTGCAACAGCAAAACTAGCATGCATTTCTTTTTTCTTCTTTACAATTTTATGAATAGAAGGTTTGTCTTACCATAGATCTTAGTAACCTCAGTATACAATTTTTTTTTTTCTTTTTGTCAAGAGTTTTCACCTTTTCACTTAAGGTACTTTACTGCTTCTCTTTGACATATCTGAATTGTCAGCCTCACTACTTTTGTGCTTTTAGTTAATTATTAAGTAAATATGGGTTACTTGAACACAAGCACTGCTATACCAGGACAGTTGATCCAATGAGTGAGATGGCTACTAATTGGCTAATGAGCAGGGAGAATATATAGCTGTGGATGCAGCACAAGGGGATGATCCACGTCCTGAGTGTGACAAAGTGGGACAGCACAAGATTTATTACTCAGAATGTCATACAGTTTATAACTTTTGAATTGTTTATTTCTGAAAATTTTTATTTAATATTTTCAGGCCAAGGTTGATGGTGGGTAACTGAAACTATGAAAAGCAAAATGGCGGATAAGCAGAGACTACTGTAACACTAAAAAGAGAGCTTTGTGTTTGGAAGGAAAACTTTGCCAATCAGAGACAGATATGTTTATTATTATTGTTTCAGCAGAAATCCCTGCTATGAGAATCCAGCTATAAGGGATTCTTTTTCCTTAAGGAATTTTTTTTTTCTGTTTTTAAAACTTATATAAAAGAAAGTTTGGTCTAGATCCAAAAATTAATGGGAAAATTACCCTTGGGTAGCTGGTAGTAGATAGCATAACTTTACAATCTGGTAACTCTAAATTTCACACATAATTGCAGCAGTGAGAGTTGGAACACAGGTTGAAGACATAATGAAATTACCATGGGGAGGAATCATCTAATCAACAGAAATTTAGTAAGAAGTTATAGTTATATTGATGCCATCCAAAAAGCATGCAAATAATGACATGGAAAGCCATAGGGAATTTAACAATAAATTCTATACAGATGAGAAGGGATGATATAAAATAGAACTTGTAGTATGATCAGTGGCTGAGAAAAAAGTGTTCTTAATTTTTTTTTAAATGAAAGAATACATCTATTTGAACTCTAACACATTTCAAAATCTATGAAATTATAATCTATTTAGGAAATCTGCCTGAGATTATTTTAAAACTGATCCACTAATCTCACTATGTTAGAAGGATATTAACAGAAAATTAACTTTACCAAAAAATCTTGAGAAACAAGACTACATCTATATTATAATAATAATTTTACCTATTACTTTATTAGACTACTACAAGAAATTTCTCAAAAACTATATTACATATTTAAATTATACATCAAAGCTGAATTTAAAAAATATTTAAAACTATTTTCTTGATTTTAAGGAATTTGGTGTTTTCAGACACAACTCTGATATATGATTCCTTTATAAACCCTTTAACTTTACTAAGAAATGACTAGGAGTCTAACAATTATTTTTGGAAACCCTCATGTCTCCTCTGTACTAAAGATATGCATGCATTTTTAACAAATGTCATATAAAATAGAAATGAGATATAAGTTGATTATAGTAGCTCAATGTTAAGTTAGATTATTATGGGTTGACATAGTCAAAAATGTAGCAGAGAAAGGGTTACGCTTACCTTAAATGAAAGAGTTTATCAGAATTAAGCACTATATCCTGAGAAGGAGAAACAGGATGTTTAAATAGGTGGGAATTAGCATGGCATATGGAAGAACAATGAGGAATTAGGGTAGACAAACAAGGATTTATATAGAAAAGACTAGTGGCAAAAAGTGAACAGTCTTGTCAGTTTTTAATAGAGAAGTGAAATTGTTTAGGCTTAATGTAAAAGAAATTAGGGAGATAATGTGCCTGACTTTAATTTTAAATGCTGGATAAGGACATAGTGTAGATGTTATTTCAGGAAGATTAATCTTGGAACAATATTCAGGCTGACTCTGAGAAAAGAAAAACAATCACCAGAAAATGCTATAAAAAAAAAAAATCCCTATTTTGATACATGCATCCTCAGACATTGTGGTTTTGGTTCTAGACCACCACAATAAAGCAAATATCACAGGAAAGCAAGTCACACACATTTTTTGGTTTCCCAGTGCATATAAATGTTACGTTTATGTTTATATTATATTGTAGTCTATTAAATATCCAGTAGTGTTGCATCTGAAAAACCAATGTACATACCTTAATTTTAAAATACTATATTGCTCTGTCTACCTCTCTCCTCCCCTTCTCCCCCACCCCCTACCCTCTGGTAACCACTAGTCTATAGTACATGTCCATGAGTCTTGGTTTGTCCTGTTCATTTGTTGCTTTTAAGTTTATAGCCCACATATAAGTGATATCATGTGATTTTCAACTTTTTCCATTTGGCTTATTTCGCTTAGCATGATTATCTCGAGATCCATCCATGTTGTCACAAATGGCAGTATTTCATCTCTTTTTATGGCTGAGTAATATTCCATTGTATATATGTACCACAGCTTCTTTATCCAATCATCTATTGTAGGACACTTCGGTTGCTTCTATGTCCTGGCCACTGTGAATAATGCTGCTATGAATATTGGTGTGCAAATGTCTTTTTGGATATGGATTTTCAAGTCTTTGGGGTGTAAAGGACATCAAATATGTGGTGACAGAAAGAAATTTAATTGTGGCAGGTGAACATACAGTGTAAAAAAAAAAATATATATATATATATATATCCCTTATTGTTAAAGTGTACAGCTGAAACTAATTGGATTTCATTAACTAATGTCACCATTAAAAAATAAATTAAAAAATATACATATATATACACACACATATATGTATGTGTATATATATGCAAATACTATAGAACCAAGTGAAAAAAGACTTAAATCCTTAGATTGTTAAGAGTTTAGCAAACGCCAAGTAAGGCAAAAATACACAACCAAAAAAGTAAAAAAAAAAAAAAAAAAAAATACTGTATTGCTAAAAAATGCTAACCATCATCTGAGCCTCAGCAAGTCATAATCTTTTTGTTGGTGGAGGGTCTTGCCTGCCGAGTGATCAGAATGATGGTAGTTGAAGTTAGAGTGGTTGTGACGATTTCCCACAATAAGACAACAATGAATTTTGCCACATCACTAGACTTTTCTTCCTTTTACAAACAGTTTCTCTTCAGCATGCAATCCTGTTTGATAGCATTTTACCCAGTAGACAGAACATCTTTCAAAATTGAAGTCAATTTTCTCAAACCCTGTCTCTCTTTATCAACTAAGTTTATATAATATTCTAAATCCCTTTTTTGTCATTTCAACAATCGTCACAGCATTTTCACCAAAAGTAGATTTCATGTCAAGAAACCACTTTCTTTGCTCATTCATAAGAAATAACTCCTCAAAAGTTAAAGTTTTATCACAAGATTATAGCAATTTAGTCACATTTTCAGGCTCTACTGCTAATTCTAGTTCTCTCGCTATTTCCACCACATCCGAAGTTACTTCTTCCATTGAAATCTTGAACCCCTCAAAGAAATCTATGAGGATTGAAATCAAGTTCTTCAAAACTCTTGCTTATGTTAGTATTTTGAACTCCTCCCATGAATCTCAAATATTTGTAATGGCATCCAGAATGCTGAATCCTTTCCAGAAGTTTTCATTTTACTCATTCAGGGTTGCCACAAACCTTCAATTTGAAAACATAACAAAACAACAATACAAAACAAAACAAAACATAATATCTGTGAAGTGCAATAAAGCACAGCACAATAAAATGAGGTATGCCTGTAATTCTAATGTAAAACTATGAGCACCTGCTTTCTACACAGATAAAATATAAAGGAGTAACAAACCAAAGGCCAAATACTGTTCAGACCTGACAGAGGCAATAGGGAGGTGCACTGTATGTAGAGAATTTGAAAATAATAAAACTGAATAAAAGTTTGCTTCTAAATGTCATTGATAAAATACTTTTTTTTTCTGAAAAAAAAATTTGGGCCTATGTACTAAACGATTGCCTCCATTAGTGAACTTTAATCATATATATACATATATATGCAAGCTTTAACTTATTTTAATTGCTTTTCCTTTAATAAGCATTGTGTCTGCAGGAATGTTACTGCAAAGAGCTCCCAGTTAATTTTAAAATTAACTTCCAATGCATGTGACCTCAGGTATATCAGTTCATTTAAAGAGTCAGTTTATGAGAATTTGGAATCCTTTGAGCTTGTTTCAGGTAGAGTTTATTTTTCAAGTACTGTGATATTAGATATTTCTTCCATAAAAAGCAGTAAGTTTGAAATAATCAAAGAGGGTATGGTAATTTTAAAAATAAACAGGATTTAAAGCATTTTATTTCTGTTATATTTACTTATTAATTTGTATATTTTCAAATGACATGGTTATATATATGAGGTTCATTAGAACCTAGTTACTTTTTTTCTGGTCATTGTTATTGTTTTAACTTAAGGTAATATTTCTATTTAGAAAAGGTGAGCATTAGAAAATAATACACTTCAGGTGTTAAATATGCTATGTAATAGAAATAAATAATAGAATCACAAGCATGGCACAGATCGACCACTCAAAAACACTCAAAGATAGAGCACATGAATCATGTGGATCAGTTTCAGACCTGAGAACAGATGAGTTATGAGGGCTAGA
>NW_011888869.1:1338152-1340419 GCF_000151845.1 Pteropus vampyrus
TCTTTTCCTGTCCTGTTCACTTTTGTATTAAAAAAAAAAAAACAAAAAAACTAGTATGTGTTTAATATATATTTTTAAAAGGAATAAGAAAATAATTTTTAAAATATTTAATATTTATACAATGATTATTAGTATCTTAAAAATCAAAATGTTTTCAACTAATGACAATTTTTAAAACATTAAACATTTCATAAACTTTAAAAATAACTCTTTCTGAACACTAGAAGTGCTACGATGTGAATTACCATTCAAATTCTTCACTTCCTGTGTAGAAGCTTCAGGCGATTCTTTATAATATTTGCATTGATTATTGCATTCATTGATTATTGCATTAATAATTAAAAATATGGTATCTCATATATGCGCCTCACAATACTCTGCTGTTATACTGTAGAGGAGATAGTTACAGACAAGATGTTATAAAGCTTCCTTTCTCCATTCATTCTGAGAACAGGAAGAAGGTAATTGGTCCTAGAGGAACCAAAAAGTCAGGATAGTATACTGTTAATAAATTAGGTAATTAAGCTATTTTTAATTTATTGCTGCCACCATAAAGGAACACATGGAACTTTAAGTTTTAATTCTAGGCAACTTGGTTCACTTAAATTGTCTCTAGTGCATGGTGACTTTGGTAAAATTACTCATAAGAAGATCACTGAAAAACAAACTCGTGATCTTGGCTACTTCTCAGAAAGAGAATGTGTCTTCTCTAGATATATACTACACATGTACTATTTCTCTATTGTGAATACTTTACTGTAGAGCATGAGTTTGATAAAAGAACTTAAAAGAATTCTAAAGAGAGAAAAATACAAAAGCCTCTCATTAAATTCTCATACATATGTATTTTTACCATTTACTTTTACAATATACACGTTGACTGTACAAAGATTATTTTATGTCAATATCTACTTAAGCTAATATGACTGCTCTTAGAAATGATCAAACTGAGATATATAAGTATTAACCTATGCACAAATGATAGCGAGAATCCGGACCAAGGCTTTCCCATGTTCCAGGCAGGACTATCATCAAAATGAAGTTTGTTACCACGTAAATATTATGCGTTACTCTCTTACTTGTGTACAACTGAACCCCTTGCTTTCTCTTTTGCTTTTCTATTTTAGCAGTTGTACCTCAAGTGAACAAATCAAACATGTTTCTTTATTCAATTTTCCTCCCTGTCAATTCTGTCAAACTGAAAAGATAAGAAAGAAAAACAAAGAAAAAGTGCAGCATATTTTGATAGGTCTCTTTAGAATAGACATGACACCTGTCTAATTATAAGACATTGAAATGCAATAAAGTCCTTATGCAGACAGCTACCCTATCTGCCCTTAGAAACCTTCTCCTGCCCTTTCTGTCATGCTGGGCATTAAGTAAAACTTCTTGAATATGATCTCATTGATTTGGAATTTGTAAGATTAAGGCATAAGAAGCACGGTATTTTTTTAAATGGTGTATGACAAAGTATATAGGGTCTTGTTTGGAGATGAAATGTAGTCAAATTAACTTTTCAAACTAAAGAAAAAATGGCACTTTCATGTATTTCAATAATTTCAATAATTTTGTATCCTATTTGTTAGTCTTTTTCTATTTATAATTATACTTTTATGTAACAGTTTAATGAAATATACTTTTATAGTTATAGTATATATTTATATAAATTATAAACTTAATTACAAGTTAGGTTTTTATCTGTGCGTGAATTTTCTTTGCCAGTGATTTCCTTCCATTATGATATGTGCTTGATATGTTTCTCAAACTATTTAGAATAATATTGTACGCAAGTAAGATGAATCAACAGATGGTTTAAAAGTTGAATTGAAAGAAAATTGTACCCAAATTTACTCCTCTGATTTTGAAGAACTGAGAACAAACACTGTTATCTCCAATGTTACTTGAGTTTCTCCAATATCAAGTCTATTTAACACCAAAGAAACTACAATCATAGTTTCTGTTTTCAATGCTAATTTAAAAAAATGCAAGCATATTTTTGTAGCTTAAGAAGATCGTTAGAGGCCACAACTTAAAAAAGTTGAATACAAAATCAGTAAGTTCGATATCTTTATATATCTCTATATATAGATATCTCAATGTAATAAAATAGCCCAGAAATGTCTGTATATCTGTTTTACACCATAACTGTACTGTATCGATAATTGTAGTTTTGTCATATCGTTTGAAATTCGGGAGTGTGATTCTCTCTCTCTCTCTCTCCCCCCTCCCTCCTTCCCTCCCTTCTTTCTTCTTTCTTTCTTTTCTTT
>NW_011888869.1:1341544-1406532 GCF_000151845.1 Pteropus vampyrus
AAAAATTGAAAGCAGGAACTTGAGTAAATGTTAGTACATGCATTTCATAGCAGCATTCTTCGCAATAGTCAAAATGTGAAAGTAATCCAAATGTCCTTTGAAGGATGAATGAATAAACAAAATGTGGTATATACTTATAATGGAATATTATGCAGCTTTAAAAATAAATGAAATTTTGATACATATTATAACATAGATGGACTTGACATTATGCTGTTAAATAGGCAGACACAAAAGGACAGATAGTGTATGATTCCACTTATATTAGATACCTGGAATAGTCAAATTCACAGAAATAGAAAGTAGAATAGTGGTTACAAGGAGCTGGGAGGGGAGAGAATTATTGTTGAATGGGTAGATTTTCATTTTGAGATGATAAAAAAGTTTTGGAGGTGGAAAATGGTGATGGTTGCATAACGATGTGAATGTATTAATACCACTGCACTGTATACTTAAAAATGGTTAAAATAATAAATTTTGTATATTTTACCATGATAAAAAAAAGTTATGTCAATGTATTTTCATACAAAAAGATTCCTGTTGTCTCCAGAAGTCCCTATGTCCTTTTTCATGTTTATTCACAGCTACCTATGGCTTATTTACTTGCCTCATACCCATGAACCCAACATAAAGTGCACTGCCTTTTATCATAATTATTCAGCATCAAATTGTTTGTGACACACTTACATGATCCAAGATATTCCGAGCTATGTGTATTAATTAGTGGTTAATAGTCTCTTAAATGTTCAGTCATGCTTATATCTAAAATAGCATATAATTTTATTTAATTCAGGCCAGAAATAATATAAGCCATAATATACATTGGAGACTAAATATTTTTTTCCAGTAATTCTTGAATATCTAAGATAATTTTGAAATCTTCAGTGGAAGATAAGATTTAAAAAAAGAGAGAGTTCAAATATGAGTGGATGATGACAATTGTTACTAACTGTTGGACATACTGAATCACTAAAGTCATATGTATCAGAGAACTTCTTTAAAAGAAGAGCTGTATACATTAAGCATGGTATATAGAAGAAAGTAAATCCTTAAGTCACTTGGTTTTCGCTTCTTTTGCTGGTGTGTATTTGTTAGTTTTTGCTGCATATCAAGCTGCCCTCACTCTTGGCATAAAGAAACAATAATTTATTTAACTTCCAATCCGTGAGTCAACACTTTGGATTGGGCTGAGGTGGTGCTTCTTTTCAGATGTCTCAGCTGGGCACATTTATGCATCTATAGTTAGTGGCAGGTGTAGCTGAGGAACGCCTGGGGTTGACGGCCTCAGATGTGATTGCTGGCCTTTATTTCATATATTCTCTTATCCTCCAACAGACTAGCTTGTATTTATTGACAATACAGTGGCAAAATTTAAGCATGCAAAGGTTCTCACAAGGTCAGTTCTACCACATTTTATTGTTGGGGGAGGATATCCTAAAGGAAGAAAAGAATGAATGTCAAAGTAGACTACATTTTAATGGGAACTGCTTCAGAATCTCATTTCAAGAGGATGTGGATAACAGGATGGAAGAATCTGTTCACATTTTTTACGATTTATCATACACTGTGTGAAAAATATTAAAATCAGGTTTTCGTGAAAAGGAATAAGGCATGGTCTTTGCATTCCGGAAACTCTATAATATGAATAGAAAATGATGCATGTTGTAGGAACTGGGATTATGAAAAATGCAATAAGAACATAGAGAAAATAAATATTTTCACAGCATTAGAGAAGATGTTCTGAAGTATAGCATTGTTATAAAAGTCCTTGTAAGACAAGGGCTAATGCATAATTAAGAGTTATCTTACAAGCACTGTCATAGAAATGCTTTACTGGTCTAATATAATTTGCACCATTTTCTCTTTTTAAACTAACTCAGAATGTGCCCTCAGGACTGAAAGAAATAGTCTATAATAGTCATAGTTTCATGGTAACAACAAGAATATGAAAGATAGATAATAGTTTTAAATGACTCAAAGATGTTTCAAAAAAAATTTTTTTTCATTTTAGTATGTATTGTGAACACAAAAAATGGAAAAGGAATCACTGAAATAATGAAAACATAGAAAACAGTTAAATGAGCACCTGTTTCAGTTGCCACTGAAAATATCTCATGGGCAAAAACTTATAATCAATAGTGAAAACTAGATGTTAACAGAATAACTATGTTTTAAAACAACATTTTAAACTATAGGAAGTATTGAAAATATTCCCTAGTTCTCATAGTTTAAAATATAATATCACTATAAAGAATTAAACTATATTGTTCCTATAGCAGATGTTAAGATTTTTCCTTGACAAAGAATGTAAAAAACATCTTTTTCTTTGGAACACCAAGTTCCCAATCATATAACATTTCTCAACTTCTGGAATACAGTGGCCTTTATTATCAAAACAATCTTATTTCAATCAAAACCTGCAGTTTTAAAATAATTTGTTATTGGTTGGTAATTTATTATTCCAGACTTATATTATGTGTTTGCTTTCTTGTTTTGTTTTTTAGGAAATATAATGAAATACATCTTGCCTGTAAAATAAATTTTAGATATTAGGATGTTATAAGGGAGATATTTTTTCCCCCTTTCGGGTGTGACGGGGCTACATATGAGCATAAGGGATTCATGCTATTCTTTTGCTCATATGATATGATTAAGTAATCTTCAAAATAAGATATATACTTCTGAAAGTCCACAAAGCTTTTCCAAGGACCAAGTGTAGCCAAAGAGTTTTGAGGGAATTAATTTTCACATCCTCAACCTCCGTGAACACTTTTTTCTGAAGCTGCCTTAGAATTACCCTGAGTTAAAAATGTCCTGTCTCCTACTGTGTCAAAGAAGATACATTAGTCAATTTTTACTAACTTACCTTATAGCTACAAAACAACTCCCAGATTTTAGTGCCTTACACCAACCAAATTGTTTGCCGCTCACATTGCACTGGGCTGCCGATTAGCAAAGACTGAGCTCCAGGCTGTGGTCAAACGCCCTTCAGGTGTCTTCTTATTTCTTGGACTCAGGCTGAAAAACCAGCACCTATTTAGGACATGCCAGGGGTTAAGCAATAAACGAGGTAGCAGGCGCATATGGTGGTTCTCAGAGTTTCTGTGTGGTCCTGTCAAATGTCACCTCTACTCATATATCACTGGCCAAAGAAGACTCATACTCAAGCCTGAAGATAGGGAAGACAGATTCTTTTTCTACATGAGGCTCATCATTTACATGGAAGCTGCAGGAATGTGTTATTCTCTGGTAGGAGACAGTGATAGGATCTGCAACAGAAGTCAATCTCCTCAATTATCCTAAATCTCACTGTGGCACATGTCTTGGAACATAAAAAACATCCCAAGAACTAAATAAAGGAGTATTTAAAAGTTTGGTACTTGCATTATGAAGCATAAATCTCTTTAATTTTGTATTACTTCCAATTTTTCCTCTCTTATTTATATTTTTATTCATATTTATTCACATTTCATGTTGGGATGTTCTGAATTCAAAGCAAAATTGATAGTTTTCATATTGAGCCTGATTTTTTTTTACAATTTAACCAGAATATTTTTTTGATTTGGGACATTTTTATGATAAAATTTTTACATATGACAACATTTCATATCCATTGTGAGGCATGCAGTTAGGTAGTTCAAATTTACTTTTGTAAATTATATTGTGGCATAGATATGCCAGTTATAGTTGAATATAGTTGAATCCTCATTTATTTCATCTTATAGATTCTTTAAGATTTCTAACTTATAATACAAGGCTAAATATATTTTTACAATATGATGAAAATTTCAAATGTCAGCTTAATGTGTAAAATAGTATGTACACTTTTAAAGTTATTTTAAGGAGCTGCATAATTTAAGCTGTGGTCTCTCATTTTTATGTCCTCCTTTGTATAGGGAGTGAGTTAAAACAAAACAAAACAAAAACTTCATTTCTCCCCAGTCGGCTGACTTCTTATTGTGTTCAGCCAAAAAGGAAATCAGAAGGGAGACTGCAGGACATGAAGACAGAAAAAGTACTTACTTCTTCCTGTCTCATACCATCTCAGCAATAGCTTTCTCTCTCAACAGTAGTTGGTTTAGTTTCCAGATTCTAAATATATTGATAGAGCTGCTCTTATCACGAAGTAAAGTTTTAATGAATGAAGCACCTGGAATTGCATTCAACGCTTTATTTATTTAATTGATTTAAACTTGGATTTGCAATAATTGAAATACAATAAAAATTCAAAGGCAGAAAGAATTTCTTTGAAAGAAAGAAATGTGGGAGTGCATTTATCATGTGTGACCTGCCTACCATCCTTCATTACACTCTTAATAGGGCCTAGAAGACACTCCATTCACTAAGACATTGATAAATACATTAGTGAAGGGAATGCCAGAATACTTGAAGATCTCCGTGGTGGTGGTGACAGCCCTCTGTAGGCTAGATATGACTAGGGGAAATATTGCCATTAAGATGGCTTTCTTATTTAGTAGAGATGATAGTGAGGATCCAGTGGTAGTACTCAACCCTTATAGACAAGGCATTACAATTACTATATTATGCATCAAGGACACAATGGTGGTCAGAATGTTTTGATCTACTGGGACTCTTGATAATGGTTAATTGAATATGATTTCTTTAAGAATAAAACAGATTGGCAGCCTACTAAAATATTTCTCAATTTCCAAAACAGAAAATAACTCCAGGTACAATGTCAGAAACCTAACTTGAGCTGTCAAAGGAGAATCACAGCACCTCACGATGTTTCCATAACTAAGTCACTTCATAGGTTGGAACTTTTCTATTGAGGAGGAAGTCATATCACCAGAAAGTTTCAGTTTCTGTAACGTGATGCAATATTTTCTTCCAATCACTGATGAATGTATGGTGCTATTTCTTCCTAAATACATGAGTCTAGAAAACTAGGAATCAGAGGGGGATTGGCAACTTTCAGTATTATTCCTCATGAATCACTCAAAAATTTTATGTTTCTAGTATTACAATTTGTAATTCTGTGAGCTGGAGGTACCAGCTCCCAGGGAAGTAATTGTGGTTTCACAAGACTGAAAACAGACCAATATCAGCTTTATTGGGATCTCTTGCCTTTGTTGCCACGGGCAACTGTAACTATTACTGTATTGGTTGTGGTGGTCATAAAGGAAATCAGATTTCTATTCTACAATGGTGACAGAGAGGCCTTTTGGGAAGGTGTTTTGGGGGAGGTGGCACAGGTAATTCTCTTGGCTGCATCTTAGTTCCTCTATGTCCAATAATAATAGTTTAAGAAAAGCCACAACAATGAAAAGAAGGCACAACTACTGAGGACTTCAACATGTTAGGAGAGTAATTCTGGGTCGTGCAAACAGGTAACAATCCCTAACCACTGAGGCCGTGGCTGAGGATAAAAAGAGCGTGGAATGGAAAACAAAATAATTAAGTAATACATATTTAAGGATAGTTATAGAATTATAGCACTTATTGTGCATATTGTGCATATTTTCTCCCCACTTGTTAAATACGTGTGTGTGTAAATTTCTTTTTTTCTCCTTTTGTTCTCATATTGTTTTACATGAAGATTATTGTTTACAATTTAATCATCAGTTTAAAGAATATTCAAATTGAACTCAAATTCAACTTGAGGCATGATTAACATAACTCAAATTTGGGTCACATGACTATTGAAATGTGTTTCCCTTTTTTGGGGGAAAAAAGAGTGAAAATCTTTTAATTGTAAGAAATATTTATGTTGTATAGCAGTTCACAAATGTGTAGAACGTATTTGTGAATGCTAACTAGGCATAGGAGTGGACTGTGAGGATGGGGTTTAAATCTGCATTTCTTCTTCGCCTTCTGACTTCCCACTGGATTCCACCAATAGGCGATACAAAAGAAATACTAGGAGGATGGAGAGAAAGAAAGAGACATGGTTCTTCTTGCTGGCTTCCTATTTCTGCTATTGTCACCTCAGACACAATTATTCTCATCAGCAGAGACAAAAGATTTCAGTTTCCAGCTTCTCCCTGGGTTCTCAGATCCAGACTCATCTCCTTAGAGAGATCCGCACGAGCCAGGTAGCATGTTTCCTGAGTTTTGAGTTCTAGCTCTTTAGGACGCCTCATTTTAGAATGGTAACAAGTAATCTGTGGACCAACTCTGGTCTGCAAGTCACATGTTAAATGACACTGGTCTGTAGTACTCAAGAACACAACTGGCTTCAGCAGTATTTGTGTCTTGTCCTTAAGCCTAGCAGGGACATGAATATCATACAGCTCCCTCCCTCCTCGTTTCTCTTCTTTTCATCAGGTGTATGAATCCTTAGCCTCCCCGCTTCCTCCCACCCTTCCCAGCTCATGGCAGATGAACCAGGCTTAGCAACCACATAAAACATGTTCTGGAGCAAGCCTCTAAAAAGGTTCCCAAGAATACTGTCCTGCTGATATTCACACCTTCCTGTAGTTTTCTCCCACACTGCATCAGACTTAGTCTGCGTGACTAAGAGAACGTGGTAGAAGTGATGGCATGTCACTTCCGAAAGGTCATTGTGGTTTCTTGCTTGCTCTCTCAAGGCTTCCCCAGCCAACCTTCACACACATTCGGCCCCTGCCAACAACTTGACTGCAACCTCCGGAAATACCCTTAGCTAGTACTAGCCAACTAGGCTGATCCTGGATTCCTGTCCTTTAGAAACTGTGGAATGTAATAAATGTTTGTTTGTTTATAATGATAAATATGAGAGTAATTTGTTACAAAGAAAAAAAGAATATGGAGCATACCTTCTAGCTTCTAAAATCGAATTTTAGGTATCAAAGTACATCCTGTAAGCTAAATAGTGCAACAATTCATATAGTTTGAGGATGTAAAGTTTTGTCTTTACATCTATCTCCATTGCTCTCCATAGTTAGAATAGTTTTTAGAGAGATGGATTCAAAGAAGAGAGACCTTTTGGGTCATGTTATTAAAAGCATTAAGCATGAATTATGTGTGGCTCTCTGAAATTTCTAATAGCAACAGTTTGCATCTATTTAAGCAATGAAAATGAGGCTGAATTTTAAAAAAGGAAGAAAAATGGCATCTAGGAGCATATGGTGCTCTATAGCTTGATATCTTTCTCTTAAATGCATCTTATTTTGTTTTTCTAGTCTGTAACTTCCTGCAAATCTTACTCTTTCTGTTAATATTGTATTGCTTGCTTAAGTGCTAAATAACTTCCTCTTTCCTAGCTCCTCAATTTTTAAAATTTCCTTTCATTTCCTAAGTCCATATTTAAGAGCTGCCTAAACTTTACTTGCCCCTGCTCTTATTAAAAAATAAAATTTTCTTTATTGTGAGGAACCACAGTAAAGAAACCACATTCTCTTCTTTCAGCTTAAAATTCTTAGTTTGCAATCAAAGTTTTCAGATTTACATCCTCGCTTTTTTCTAGTCTTTTCTGAAACTGTTACCAGCCATGGTCACCTAGCTATAACTCTACTAAAATTTATAACAAAAAGAGAGGAAAATGCGCTTTCATGAAGGACTAATTAGAAGAATTTTAGTGGAACAGAATTTAAAACAAGAATTAATTTTATTTTGTTTGATCATTTTACAAGTACTAAGATATGCTTGCATCTACTTTCTCTGCAATGTGGATACATAGAAGTGTTATAATTAAATTTCTAGTACATAACTATGTAAGAGCCAAGGCTCATTTGTGTAAATGTTTTCTCTCTTTTACTATGTTTCCCATTTTTTGAGAATAATTATGGCTCAGCACTATTATTAATTAGTAACTTTACACATCCAGTCCACAGATATTTACTGAATTGAATCCCCACATTACATACTTGAATGTATTGTTTTGGATAACTAAAAAGCTGTTAGAAAAATTTGCATTTTAATAAAATAAAGAAAGTATGCATCCAAATAACTACAAGCATCACTAGAATTTCAGTATTCAATTTAATATATTTAGATGATTTATGGCATAGGTCTTTAGATTTCATCAATAAAATTATATATTGATAACAAATGTAAAAATGCCAGCAATTAGTAAGAAATTTAAGTTAATGTCTCTGAGACATACTCAATGTTTTAACTTTCAGCATTATGAATGTGTGGTAATCAATTAGTTTAACCAAGAAAAAAAAAATTCTTTTCTCTGTAGTATTCTCCCTCCTTTCCCTCTCCCTCCCTCCCCCCCGCCCTTTCTCCCTCTCTCTCCCCACCACTTCTCTCTCTCTCTCCTCGCTCCCTCTTCTCCTGTTTTTATTTGAGAATTTTCACTAAGTTCAAACATTCTGAAATACTAAGGTGGAAGATACTGTAGTTCTGCTAATCCTACAGTTTATGTTTATGAGTTGACTTAAAAAGAGGAAAAATCTGAGATTGGGAAGCAAGAGTTATTTGCAGAATATGAGAAAAATACCATCAAGTGTATTCTGGATGTGATTTATGAGAAAAATAAATGGAAACATTTTAAAGTATAAAATTGTTTTATGGACAGTTTAAATTTTATTTTGTGATTCTCTTCTTCAACTGACTTTTTAAATGTATGGCATAGTGATTATAGTTAATGATACTACATTAGAACTTGAAATTTGCTGAGAGTAAATCTTAAGCATTCTCACCAAAAAAAAAGAAAAAAAGAAAAAAAGATGACTCTGTATGAGGTGATGAATGGGTTAACTGGCTTTTTTTTTATTTAAACAAATACATGTTTTTATCAGGCTATCTTTCTTATTTTAATTCGCTATCTTAAATAAATAAAGTTAAATTGAGAATAAAAAAGGCAAATAACAAATCCTAAATACTTAGAAAAATTGAAATATATCACTCAGAACACTTCATGCTCAGGAAAGGAAGTTGAGGTTTCCAGCACATGTCCAGAGGATAACTAAGAAGTTGGAAATTGAATTTATAACAATGTGGCATCCAAAGCTGTGTTCCGGGCTAAGCATCCCTCAAAGGACCTGGCCGAATTGCCAGAGGTAAAGCCCTTTTTGACATGTGCCAAAGGTTTGAATATTACATGCCTGAGAGAAGAGACAAAAAAGGCTGCAATCACTCAGGTCAAATTTCAACTGCTTCCCTAGTTGGCTTGTGCATATTTGGAATAAGTATCAAATAAATCATTTCTCTCCTTCACAGCATGTGGTAAGGCTGATGTTTTCTGCTCAGATGCAAGGCTGGCCCTATGAAAAGATGTAAGAAACTGTTCACGTAGATTGATTTATAGAATATCAAATATTCTCACTTGGCTAAATGACTTCTCTTAAAGTGTGTGTGTCGGGGGGGGGTGGTTATATGGTTACCCAAATTCCCTTTGACTTCGGAAGCCTTTGGATCAAAGCAGAAACATTTTTTCTATTTCAAACAGAAAATTGACACAGTTTAAGAAATTTGATAACATCCATATTTGTGTAATGTATATCATGTACTGATGATGCATATTTTCATAGCTTTTGAGGAGAAAACTTAGCAATAAGTACCAAAATTTAAAATAAAATTAACATTGCATATAATAAGGTGGTTTCAAGGTTTTCATTATACATACTAAACTCATAAACATTGTGAAATGATGTATGCACCAATATTCAAGTCAAAAAATTGTGAACAACCTAAATGTTCTTTAGTAGAAAAAAGGTTAAATAAATTAATGCAAAGGAATGTGATGTAGAATTTTTTTAAAAGTACATCCATATATATATGCTACTGAAGAAAGAATACCAAGATAGTTATTAAGTGTGATAAAAAGTGCAAAGAATGGGATACATAGTGAGATCTTTTTTCCATATATATGTGTGTGTGTGTGTGTGTGTGTGTGTGTATATACACTTGCAGATATGCATTTATATATACATGAATTACAGCTAATTGTCAAGCTTTATATATTTTGCACATGCATAGAAATTAATAGATTCATAAGAAACTTTTTTGGTTATATATGAGTGGTTAGAATGGTTAATTTTATATTTCATTTCGTGCTATTTCTATTTAATATGATTTTAAAAAATGATACGATTGTAATTGTGAATACTCCTCCCCCCTCTCATTTACACCCTCATAACAATTTAATTCTTTGAGCTATCAGAACTAATTCTGTTAGGCCCATTATCCTTGTTTACATCAATAAAAATAAGCCCAAGATTTCTAGGTCCACCCCTCATCTTCTAATCTGCCCCATCTCTCATTCCTTTCCAAACACTAAAATATTCTAACTGTGCCCCTGCAATTCACTGTGTATAATCAGTAAAATGTTCTTTATCTACTCCATTTGTTCTTTCACTTTGTTACTCAAACTGAAAGTTGTTTCTCCTGTGAAGACTCTGCTTCTTCTGTAACCCTGTCACATGATGGCTGGATGATGATCCACACTCTCCTAGTTTCTCATTGTCATTTCTAGATAAACCTCATTACCACCTTTCTAATCACCTTGTGTCTAACTCTCTTGTCATCAGGCTATACCTTTGCTGTGTATCCTTGGTGCCATCTTCTGCTGATGACTCACTCTTGTTCTTTAAAATTTTAGCACCTTTCTTACTGCCATTCTCTGTCGCACTACTTCTGCTATAGTGAGTAGTGATTTTAATATCCATATATAATTTTTTTTTTACTTCCTGTCTTTCAATGACCTGTCCAGCACCCTTTGTCAGTGGAAATAACTGAAACCTCTGCATCATTCTTCACTCTTTTACCTGTACCTGTTAACTTTTCAGCTCACTCTCAGGACTCTGACAATTCTTTGACTCCATTACTACTATATATATTTACTGATCTTATCTCATGTGACTTCTTCTACCCACCTCAAAATGTAATTTCTCTACTTATGCATATTATATTTCCCGATGTTTTAATATAATCACTTCCTTGCTACCCTTAATTTTCCTTGCTCCTTTCTCACTTCATGTACTCTCTTGCAGAAATGCCAACTTGAATAACACGCAGTGTTCTGACTAACGTATGCCTGCACAGCCTGATGTGACTGGAGAAATGAGTGCAACCACCAGTTTACTGGGGCGACGTTAACTCCCTAACCACCCCCCTTAGTGGGACCCTAGTGCCACCTAGTATTCTTATGCTGTTCCCTAGTCCATTACTTGCTCACTTAAATAGATGTCTAATATCTTTTTTATCCGTATCTTTACTCTTATGCAATTATCTTGATTTTTATTTTAAAGAAAATAGAGGCAGTTAGAAAACAGTATTAGCATTGTGCTACCACACACCTCTCAACATATCATCATTTGCACCTATACAAAATGCCTTTCGTTTTGTAAACGTAAGTGAATGATTCAATTGTTCTACCTGGATATTATATTTAGATTTGCCTGGGACAGATCCACTTATTTTCAGGTGGGTAGTGATTTCAGCAATGAGTACATCTGTGATATTACGATTTATAATAAGAAATAATGTATTTGGTTTTCATCCCTATTTCTGGCACAGAGCTCTTAAATCTCTTGCAATTTCCTAAGTGATGAGAGGTATAAAAGTGTCTGTTGTTATGTAAACAAGGTGACTTTTAGACTAGCACCTAAGATTGGAGGCAGGTTGTCAGTGAAGCAACTAATGAGTAATCTAATCTAATAAGTAAAAAGTTTCTCTGAGTTCTGTGAGCTGCTCTGGCAAATCAATCAAACCCAAGGAAGGATGTTTTTGAAAACTTATTTATAGTCAGTAGGTCAGAAGCAGAGAAGAAAACCCGAACTTGCAATTGGCATCTGAATTCAGGGGTGGTAGGAAGAAAAGTCTTGTAGGACTGAATCCTTAACCTGTTGGATCTCATGTTTCAGCTCTCATTCTCTCTTCGTAGACTTTGTTCCTACTGCTCTGCTCAAGTACTGCTTTTTACGTTGCTGCATTCAAGGATCCCTTCTTGGCCCAAATTTTATTGAACCTATTAGTTTCATTTGAAAGGCCGACCGCTTCTCTTTTCTTGAAACTCATTCTTTTCTAATCACTAAAGACTCAACTATTATTCTTGTTATCTTCTATCTCACTGGCTTTTGTGTTTCAATCCACTGATGGAACACCTCTCTCTGACAATTAAGTGTTTGCATGCACTGATATTAGACTTTTGTGATTCCCAGTTTAGATGGAGTGCTAGATGGACTGCAGAAATCCTTTCCATTTATTGGCGAAGCCAAGCATCTATGTTGTGATGTTGCGTCTCTTTCCCAATCCCTTAGCCTGAGTTGTCTTTAACAGAGTGAGACAAGTGATACTGTCCCAATTCTGAGTCTAAGCCTCAAAGGACCTTACACACTTCCGCTTTGCCTTTGAGAACAGTGTAAGCATCATGGGAACAAGGCTGGCTTAGCTGGCTGGATGAAGGGAGAAAAACCCAAAACATAGCTCAATTACATCTGTTTTCCAAAATGAATGTCTAGCAACTGTCTGGTATACAAAAAATCCCACCCCAAATAGCTGGTTCCTAACAATTGATCACAAGATTATGAATAAGTACATCCAAGATCAAATGAGTCTAGTTTAGATCAGCAGAATAGCCTAAGTGACCCATAGATATGAAAAATAATAAATATGTATATTTTTTAATTACCTTATTAGGTAGCAGTTGTTCTAACTGCTCATATGTAAAAAAAGAGAACAATATATGGGTAAATCCTTCACATCGATGGACTCCTAGGAAACTAGAAAAAAAATTATCTGCATGCAATAATTCATTTTTTTATAGTCATTAGATAACTAAAGAGTTCTTTGCTTTGCAGATTCTAAGACTTACTCTTTCAACTAAGAATGTGAAAAAAGGGATAAAGAAGGGTCTGGGGACACTGGAGGTTAAAGCTTAATAAGATTGAAAGACTTCATGAACTGAAACTGAGAGACCTTATTCTGTTCCATTCAATGTTTGTCTTGTAGAAAGCCTAAAGAATTAGGAAAGAGAGGGCGGGAGAGAGGGAGACAAAGAGAAGGGTGAGAGGAGAGGGAGGGAGAGAATAGAGAGAATAGATCAGTGTTATATAGAGCAAAAATTTAACTTTTATATTAGCAGCAGTGGTTTTTTTCCTATTAAAATTGAATATGAACTCCCAGTAGCAACAAGCATATCCAGCACACCGAGACCTGAGTCTTATAATGTCATTTCCCAAGAAAAGGAACCAAGGACTCCTGGATGATTCTAGGACTGAGGCTGGAAATATTTAGGATGAGGCTATAGCTTCTGCAGTGTCAGGAAGTAAGGAAATGTGCACATATACACGAATACACATTGATGTGAATATGTCAAAGGAGACTTAGGAGCAAACAGACAGGTCTCAATTGCTAAAGCTGGAAAAATTTGAGAAAAAATAGTATTGACTTATAACCTAAAGTATACATAAAAATCTATGAGCCCCTTATGATACAGATAATTAATTTGATAAATAAATAAAAATAGACAAATATCCCACAGAATTCCAAATAGTTAATGTATATACTCCTTTCTCAAGAAGACAGAACCCTACGTAAGTGTGGGCTGCTCATAGTGACTTCTTCCAAAGACTAAAGTATAAAAATGGATAAAGTGTTACTTTACAGTTGACAAACATGACAAACACAGCCTCAGCAAGATGATCAAGGTTAATGTCAACATGAACAAGTCAGGTTGGTAGAATCTACTCTTGATATGATATTGTGAATCTGGCATCTTACCTTTTTCTCAAAAAGTACACAACTCCAGACTAATTATGAGAAAAACATCAGACAAACCTAAATTGAGGAACCTTCTAGAGAACATCTGATCAATACTCCTCAAAACTTTCAATGTCATCTAAAACAAGAAAATTCTGAGAAGCGATCACAACCAAAAGAAACCTAAGGATTCCTGAATATTAAATGTAATGTGCAATTTTGGATAGGATCCTGTCTTCGCAACTTTTTAGTAAATTTAAGACTATTCAAAAATTAAAGGTTTATTTAAAAATATTAAATGTGAAACTCAATTATAAACAAAAGAGTTTAAAATAATTTATTTTGTATAAAGTGAAAACATTGGGCCTGTTACTTATCTTGGTGGGTTTGTATGTATTCTACAAATCCCCCTCAATGGCCTAAACACTTCTCCATGAAACACTAAAACTTGACAGGACACAATTAAGAATTCACTGACCAAAAGAATAGTTTCTCTTGAGATTTATGAAATGAGTCCAATAATGTCTAAATTCTAGTAGAAAATGATGAATTTTGGCACTCGTTTTTGTTTCTTCCACAAAGTATACAAGTACATACACTAGCACTGTGCTGGCATGGAGAAGTGTGTTAATAATAATCAAGAGCTAGTGTTGTTAGCGTTAATTTGTACGATGAACTTTACATCATGTGCCTGCATACAGAAAAAGAAGAGAATGATAAGTGGAAAGGTTGAAGTAAGATATTATTTTATAGAATTTCATCACCTCATTGGTGGTTAATATTTGCCTTACATGTTGTAAGAAACTGTGTTGATAAGATCTGGGATTCTTTCATCCCCACAAATAATAAAGCCATATACATCGCTTCTATCATTTAGGAGAACATAAATCAAACATAGCACTAGAAGCATCTATATCTGAGCACTCTACCTTGTAAGATGTTACAATAGTTCCCCTATCTCTATTTTAGTTGTGAGGATTATTCTTTACTCTGTAATATATACTGTACCATTAAAGATGTGTATTTTTTTCTTTTGGAGAGGATGACAAGACGGTGTTTTGATAGCAAGAAGAAAACTTGAATTGGATAAAGCATTTTTTACAACTATTGTGAGTTGGCTTTATAACAATACATTGGCAAATGCTATCTATTAACCCAATTTGGTTTACTGATGACAGGGAATTGTAATATAACATTAGCAAAGACATTTTGAGATCATTTTTGGTTCTGATAATTTTGTGAGTTGATAGAGAACCACTGAAGGCTGTAGCCTGCACTTTGATATGATATTTTGCCATTCCATCTAGGAATAAATTCAGTCTTTTCCGACTGCTTTAGCGCTGATATGTTCATTTAAATTTAAGATGTTCTCAAATCAAACAAGCATACAAGCAACAGTAAAATTCAACCATAAAAAATGAATTCCCTGACTGACATAAATAAAGCAACTGTGACATCTGAAGGAAACACATGTCCTTAGATCATTGATGACTTTCACTTCAAAATGCTGATTTTTCGGTGTCATGATACATCTACCTATAATGAAATGTCACCCACATGGTGTTTTCATAGCTTATTCTCTATGTTAGATTAGTTTCTTTGCTTTTTCTTTTAGTAAAATGGATCAAAGGGCCAACTCAAGGAGAAATAAAAAGAAAAACACTTGCATTTAATATTTTCATGGGTTTTTAAAACAGGCTTAGACTTTGATCATTTCTCATTTGATCAAAGAGTATTTGGTACCCTTTGAAGGGAACTGTATTGTAGTTTCAATCAGATTTGATTCCCAACTTCATTATAACAAAAATGAAAGAAAAAATTTATTTTTACTGTACATGGAATATGTTTATATAAAACAAGCACAAACATATATATATATGTATAATTTTAATTTAGAATATCTAATCACTGCTCTCGGGTAAACAATAATTGAAATAATTGTATATAAAAATTGAAATAATTGAATTAAAATTAAGTGTATGTGATAGTATTCATTTTTTGTGAATATTTTTAAATAAAGCATGTTATGTCTTTTACTGTATAAGTGATAAACAATAATATCACCTGACAGTGATTCGTTACAGTAATTTTTTTAAAGAATCACTTAAGTACTATACTATATGCATTAAATCTAGCAGCTAAATATTTTTAACTTAAAACTCAGGCACTGATTATTAAGTAATATTGTTAAATATGAATTTAATTGTTTGTGTTCTAAGTGACTCCCTAGAAAAAAGGTACACTGGAGAGGAAAAAGTTTGATATCCAAGAATACCTAAAAATAGGAAATAAGATATTTATACTTCAAATGTTTTTTTAGCTACGTAAATACTTTATCTTCTTAAACTGACTTACAACTGCCTGGAGGCTTATATTATTTAAATTAGTGTTTAATTATTTCTCATAGTGTGATATATGTCATAAAATATACATATATAGATACAATATGAGTTCTTAAAGCTTGCAATATGAGGCAGAATGTATTTTATTTCTCTATTTCCCACAAAGGAGCCCAACATATACAATGCAGAAAGAAAAATCTCTTCAATAAATGGTGCTGAGAAAATTGGAAAGCCACATGAAAAAGAATAAAAGTAGACTGCTATCTGTCACCATACACTAAAATTAACTCAAAATGTATCAAAGACCTGGATACTAGACCTGCAACAAATTCCACAGAAGAAAACATATAGGTCCTAAACTCATGGACTTTAGATTTAGAAAAGATTTTATGAATTTGACCTCAAAGGCAAGGGAAGTAAAAGTGAAAATAAATGAATGGGACTACATTAAACTAAAAAGCTTCTATACAGTAAAAGAAACCATTCACAAGACAAAGAGGCAGCCATCTGAATAGGAAAATATATTTTCAAACAACTCCTCCCATAAGGGCCTACTATTCAAATTATACAAAGAACTAATGCAACTCAACAATGAAACAAACAATCTAATTAAAAAACATATTTCCTTTCATTATGATTATTTTTAACCTGATTTTTCTTACCACTTTAAAAATTTTTTAGAGTGATTTAAAAATTTTTTTCTTAATCCCTTTTTCCAATTCACTTTTGATCTAGGTATTGTCATTGTGTTGTGGATTTTTATGGTCTTCTTACACTCATCTGTTAGTTTTATAAATTGCTAACACAGGGTAATAGACTCTATGTGGCCTCATTAGATCTATAGATATGATTAAGTTACGTTTTTTGCTTTCTCTACTACCACAGGAGAAATATAAACATACATAAACAAGTAAAATGTGTTTTATCAATAGTTTGTCAAAGATCTTAGAAGCAAATTGAGATAAAACAATGATCAAGAATAGTTATAATCAAAAACACAAACAATAATAAGTGTTGGCACAATGTGGAGAAAAGAGAACCCTCATATGTTGCTGTTGAGAATGTTTTGTGCAAGTCCTCTGGAAAATAGTTTAGAAATTCTTCCAAATGCTAAACTTAGAGTTACTTATGACCTCACAATTTTACTCCTATGAGTACACAGAGAAATGAAAACACATCTCCACAAATAGACTTGCACATAAATGTTTATCACATTATTCATAATAGCTAAAAACTGAAAATAACCTCAAATTTCTGTCAGTTGGTGAGTTATTAAACAAAATGAAGTATATTTACACTATTTTATACTATTTGGCAATGAATAAAGAGCGAAGTAACGTGTTACAACATGAATGAACTTTAATATTATGCTAAATGAAAGAAGTCACAAAAGACCACCTATTATATGATACGTTTACATAAATTATGCAGAATAGGCAACTCTATAGAGAGAAAATGAGTTAGTGCTTGCCTGAGGCTAAAGGAGAAAGATGAGGGAGATAATTTGGAGTGACTGCTAACATCTATAAGGCTTTTCTTTAAGGTGGTAAAATGTTCTAAAATTAGACTATGTAGTTATATAGTATTTTGTAGTTGCCCCATAGATGTCTGGGTCAATCTCATACTCAAAAATTAGTTTGTCTTTCAAGACTAATTATACTGCACACTCCAGGAGGACATGAAAAAGTTTATAACTTATATTATGGTATTCTCCAGGGAGAGCAGAGCTGGCACAAGCTAGTGCAGGTAACAAAAATGAAGAGAGACAAGTGACTGGCTAGAAGATGGGGCCAGAGCTGGGGTTCTTGCTCACCTGCCAGAGTTTCCATGGTTTGAGTTTTGAATCAGTGCAAGAGAGAATGGTTGAGGGCTCTCTTGTTGCCTTGCCCGTATGTGAGACAAACAAAGATGGGAGAGGAAAGGGTAGTGTTTGAAAGCTTTTAAATCAAACATCCAAAATGGAGTATTTCTTTTAATACACACAACTCTGTAATTATACAAAATATAATTGAGTTGTACATTTTAAATTAGTGAATTTAAAATTAGTGTATTATATCTCAATGAAGCTTTTTAAATAAAAAACTGGCAAACAAAATTTTGGCTAAAATATGGAACAAATAGAAATATATTGGTAAGAGGGATATAAAATGATAAAACCACTTCGTAAAAAGTTTTGGAAGTTTCTTTTAACTTTAAACATCAACTTACCATTTGAGCAAGCAATTCCACTTCTAGGTGTTTTAAATCCAAGAAGAATAAAAAACATAATTGTCTTAAGAATTCATACAAGAAGTTTCGTAGAATCTTAACTAACAATAAACCAAAACTTCAAACAGTCCATCAGCAGGGGAATGGATACACAAATTGTGGTATATGCACATGGTGGACCAAAATACTGCTACCTGTAACAACATTTATGAATCTCATAGACATCATGCTGCTCAAAAAAAGCTAGAAACAAAAGAGTTGTGTGATTCAATTTCTGTTACATTCTTGAACTGGCAAAAGTGGTCCATAGTGGAAATAACCAGAAAAATGGTTGCATCTGTTGGAAGAGGTGGAATAGTTAGGCTCACAAGGAAATTTCTGGATTGATAGAAATTTTTCTATAGTTAGCTAAGTCTTTGGGTTAAATAAGTGCATTTGTCAAATTTATACAGTTTAAATGTATAAAATTCAAAGTACATTAATTTTACCTGAAAAAAGAATAAAATAGTAATAATTAGGTAGAGAAACTTGGAATTGAGGTAGGTATGGATGAAACAACAGTATTGAGTTATTGAAACTAGGAGAGGGGTAGATGAGGTTTATGATACCATTTGGTTTGCTTTGTATATGTTTGAAATTTAGCATAAGCAAAAGGTTTTTAAAGAGTTACATGGGCAAGGATGATGACAATGTCAAGGAAAATTATATGGCAGACCAATTTCCCTTGACTAAGAATGTATAGCTCACACTAGTGAATTAGACTTTATCTTTGTGATAGAAAGCTGCAAAGGTTTAAGCACACGATGAGGATAGCTCATTCAGATGACACCATGAGAATATATACCTAAAAACGATTAATGACTTAAAAGGTGGTATAGCATTCTCCCAACCACATGGCATAATGACATGAGATATCTTAGTTTATGCCTCTACATATGTTTATACATTTTTTAAAGAATCTATTTAATGTGTTTTGCTGTTTCTAATTGACAAAACTTGTGAAATACCTAAGATTTCAGTTTTTAATAAGACTTTTTATGAACTGTTGTAGATTTAAAATATCGAATATTTTGCTCATGCATATATACATGGAGTCATACCTTTAGGCATTGACAAATATTTGACACATTTTGTTTTGCTCAATTCCTTTTGAAATTATAGGTTAAGTGCATTATTCAAGAGTGTAGCATAAACTTGTTGCATATGTAAGGGTGGTTCTGAATTTCTAATTCCCAGTTCAATTCTATACTAAAACGCATTTTCTCTTTTCCATGTTAGAAAGTAACAACGATATCTGAAAAGTCAATATCATGCAGCAAGTAGAATACAAAGGTGTATTACTTTAGAAAACTTACCTTTCATAGTTTCACACTGGTCTTTTAGTATTTATGTTTATATATTTTCTTCAAAAATCAAATAAAAATGTATTTGACTCCAGTATAGATGTAAATATGTGTTCTACATTTTAAACTAGGTGTTTTGTGCAACTGCATGTATGCCATTATTTTTGCTAATATTATTATCATGTTATTTTTGAATAATCAGTGGTTAATGAGGAGTGTAAGATGAAAAGGGCTTATTATTTAGACTTGTATATAAGTTTCAGTTCATCCTCAGATAATCCATTAAAAAAGTCAGTGAAATTTCCACAATTTTCTATTTCAAGCAGATTGGTAAGTAGAATCAAAATAATGCCAAGCTTTACAATCATAACACATGGAGATCAGGTAGTATAGTTAAATCACTAAATTATGATGGTTTAGTCAAAAATATTTATAAATAGGAGCTTCAGAATTTAGACTTATAAGTAATAGAAAGTAAGCTCATATCTTTTAAAATAAAGAACAAGAATGAGAGTGCTAGTCAGTGTCAAGACAGACCCCACCTGCAACACAAAAATGATTTTGTTTTATGAAAGTTATTTTTATTTGCTCTCAGTGCTCATCTTATTCTTACTCTCCACCCCTAACTCTCAGAGGTCCTGCTCTATAGCCCGTCAATGAACACTGCTAAATCACAGTGAAGCTTCACATGGCTTTTGGGAAACTGCCATCAGTTTTCCTATCACAATGGCTGTTCCTTCTCAAATTTTCTTTGCTGACTTTCCTTTATCACTTTGACTTCTCAAGACTTAGACTTCAGATGTTCTCATTCCTCTCTTTGTTTACACTTTTGGATTTTCCATCCAGTCCTTGGATTTAAATATCATCTTTGTACTGATGACTCACAATTTATATCTACCTCTCCCTTAAACTTCAGATGTGTATATACCTGCTTACTTGACATCTCTATTTTTATGTGCAGTAAGTATCTCTAACTTAACAGTGTCTCCAATATATGCATTTTTTTCTACTTTCAAATATGCCCCTTCACATTCCTTCCTACCTCAGAAAAGGGATACTTTATCCTTCCAATTACTAAGGACAAGCAACTGGGAGCCATTTAAGATTCATCTTTCGCTCATATCTTCTCACATTTACTGTCTACTGTTGATGTTACCTTAGATGCTACCCAGAGTCTGAGGCTTTCTTACCCACTCCAATGCTATCATCTTGACCCCAGCCACCATCACTTTTTGCTTGGATTACAACAATAGTTTTTATTAACTTCTTTCCCCTGAATTTTTTCTTCTCTTTCCAACAATCTATTCTTTTTCTAATTTATTTTTATTTACATATACTTGTTATGCAATATTATATTGGTTATATTAGTTTTAGGTGTACAATATAGTGATTTGACATTTTTATAGGTTACAGTGTGATTACTCCATTAATTCTAGTAATCATCTCTGTCCATTCTTAACATAGAAGCAAGAATTATCTTTTAAATTTTAAGCAAATAATATCATCTCTGTGCTAAAATCTCTCCAGTTGCATCTCACTGCATGCAAGGTATAGGCCAATGTCCTTAAAATATCCTTTACGTCCCATAATGTATGAGCCCTCATTACTTCTATAACTTCAGTTCCTATTTCCCAACCATTGTTCACTGAATTGCACCCACACTGAATTCCTTGAAGTTCCATGATTACGACAAGCATTTTCCCACCTCCTTTGCATATTTGCACTTTACCAGAAATGCTATTTTCTATACCTGTATTTCATGTCTCTGTTTAAATATTAGCTTATAATTGAAAAATTTCTCTTAAACTATATAAGAAGTAATTCTTCCTCAGTATTGTTAAGATGTAAGTTCTTCCCAACTTGACCTATTGATTCAATGCAATTCGATTCAAAATTGCAGGAAGTTATTTTATGGATATTGACAAAATGATTCTAAGTTTACATGGAGAGGGAAAAGACCCAGAATAGTCAACATGATATTGAAGGAGAAGAAAAGATTTGGAAGACTGATGCTACTCAAATATAAGATTTACTATAAAGCTACAGTAATGAAGACAGTGTGGTATTAGTAAAAGAATAGACAGAGATCCATTGAACAGAATAGAGAATCCAGAAATAGACTCTTATAAATATACCCAACTGATCTTTGACAAAGGAGCATAGGCAATATAATAGAGCAAAGACAATCTGTCTCTTCAACAAATGCTGCTGGAACAACTAGACACTCACATGCAAAAAATGAATCTAAGCACAGACCTTATATCATTCGGAAAAATGAACTCAAAATGAATATTAGCCTAATGTGAAATGTAAAACTATGAAACTCCTAGAAGAAAACTTAGATGATTTTGGATATAGTGATGCCTTTTTAGATATAACACCCCCCAAAAAATCCATGAAAGAAAAAAATTGATAAGCCAGGCTTCACTAAAATTGAAAATTTCTGCTCAATGAATGCATGAAGAGAATAAAAAGATAAGCCAAAGACTGGGGGAACAATATTTTTAAAAGACACATCTGATAAAAAAAAAAAATTGTTACTCAGAATATACAAAGAGCACTTAAAGCTCGGCAATAAGAAAATGAAACAATTGGAAAAAGTGCTAATGATCTTAATAGACACCTCACCAAAGTAAGTTTACATATGGCAAATAATATGAGAAGAGTGTGTAAAATGACATTATATGTTATCAGAGAAATACAAATTAAAACAATAGGATAGAACTACACGTCTTTAGAATGTCTAAGGGTTAGAACACTGACAATAACAAAGGTGGTGAGAATGTGGAGTGTCGGGAACTCTTTGATCTGGCTGATCAGATGCAAGATGGTAAAGCCACTTTGGACAACAGTTTAGCAGTTTCTTACAAAACTAAACATGCTCTTACCATACATCCATCAAACATGCCACTTGGTATTTATTTATACAAAGGAGTTGATACTTAGGTCAGCAGAAAAACCTGAACCTGGATGTTTATAGCAGATTTGTTCATAATTGCCAGAACTTGGAAGCACCCTAGAAATCTTCAATAGGTCAATGAATAAATAAACTGTGGTACATCCAGACAATGTAATGTCACCCAGTATAAAAAGAAATAAGCTGGCATGCCATTAAAAGATATGGAGAAAACTTAAACACATGATACTAAGTAAAAGAAGCCACATACTTCTATCTACTATATAATTCCAACTATGTGACGTTCTGGAAAAAGCAAATCTATGGAATCAGTGAAAAGATTAGTGGTTGTCATATTTCACGAGTCTTTCTAAAGTTAATCCTGTCCCTTTAAAGGTAAGAGATCTTCTCGTTGACCTCTTTCTCTTATAAATTATAAGATTCTGGTAACATGATTCACATTTGAGTGAAATAAAATTTTGTGAGCTAGTCAGGCTATAAATAATGTGATTGAGAATAGATTAAAGGTATGTATGTATATATTCAGAACTGAGCTTTGTACTAATATCAGCTCTTTTATTTAACCTCTTTGAGCTTCAATTTTCTTACTGCAATAAATGAGAATAATAATACCTATATTGCAAGGCTGTGGTGAGATACATTAGTTTTCTATTGCTATGTAATCAGTTACCTCAAACTAAGTGTCCTAAAGCAATACAAGTGTGTTATCTGTGGGTTTCTGTGGGTCAGAAATCTGGGCATGGTATAATGGGTTCTCTGCTCATTTCTCAAAAAACTGAAATCAAGATGTTGGCTGGGCCTAAGATTCTCATTTGAATCTCTGGTTCCTCTTCTCATTCAGGTTGTTGGTAGAATCCATTTCCTTGTGGTTTTAGGACTGAGGTGTCTGTCTTTTGTTGGCTGTTAGTTGAGATTCACTCTCAGCAACTAGAAGTTAACCTCGGCCCTTAGTGACACGACCCCTTCCGTAGGCAGTTTACAACATGGCTGTTTGCTTTCACCTTGTCCAGCAGTAGGGTATGTGTAGCAACTTGTCTCACGTAAGGACTCACTTGAATAGGCCATACTCACTCAGGATAATCTGCCTTTGAATTAACTCAAAATCAAGTGATTAGGAACCTTACTTACATCCACAATATCCATTTTTTTTCCACTTATGTACTATAATCATGGAGATAATATTCATCATAAGCACAGATCCTACTCATCGTAAAGGAGAAAGATTAAACAAGGGCAGGGGTCATTGGTGGTCATTTTAGAATTCTGTGTACTGCTTGAGACTTAATAGAGTTATGTATGTAAAGTCTTTCCCCATGCCTTATCAATAGAAGGTGCTTGGTAAGGGTACTGTATTATATCCCTGTTTTTTAGCTTCTAAATACATAAATGTGTTCATACTTTTGGGAGTAGTTTATACTTTTGTGATATTTATAATTTAGAAAACAAATTACTAATGGCACAGATCACATAAAGGTTTTGAATTAAAGAAAACACTGATAAAATGTGTGAAGTATCTGTTCTACTTCACCTCCATTTTAACTGACTATTTCTTCTCTCGAGCAGTTTGCCCATTACATTCCCTAGGGGACTGAGAAAATTGTACTTGTAAGAAGTTGCAAAAGGAAACTTCCATGGCCTTCAAGTACAAGCTACATTATTTATTATCAGATCGATGTTCTGGCAGTGTTGCTTGTAAGTAGATATACTGATTTAATCTTAAAATCAGTCAAGTGAGCTGAATTTTACCTTGAGCTACAGGATAAGGAATGCATCTTACTTTACTAGTACATTTGAAGGCAAGCTCATTGAAGAAAATATTCAGATTTACAGTAATTATTAATAATATCACTCTGCTTCTTTGGCCAATGTAATTTAACAAAAAACCTAAATTTTTAATTGAAATTATTCTCACATATATTGGCCATGAAATTTTGACAAAGACATGATTCTCAAGGTAAAGATGACAATTATTACTTTAGCATTGAACCTAGTTATTAATGCTATATATGTGAATATGAAAAGCTCCTAATACATAGCTTCTCTCATAAAACGCTCAGCTTTTAAATATATCAACAAATTGTTGACCCAAAACAACTATGTTGTATTTCAGTGTCACCTTTATAACCAATCAAGTCACAGATCCGTATCTGGCCTTTCATCTATTTTTCTATCCTTGTACTAACACCACACCATTTAGTTTGCATCACTAAATAAGTCTTGATATAATTAGATTTCTCATACAGACATGTTCTTCAAATTTACCTATATTTCCATGTGTTAAATAATAGAATCAGCTTGTCGATTTCTAAAGCAATAAAATTCTTCTGATATTTTGACTGGAATTGCTTTGAATAGGTCGATCAATTTGGAAAAAATTGATATTTTTATAATATTAAGTTTTATAATTCATGGACAGCATATTTCTCTATTTAGGTCTTTCATTTATTTCTATAATAGATTTTTAGTGTGGGGATCATATACATATTTTAAAAGTTTAATTTCTTATTTTCCATAAATATAAGATTTGTATATATGATGTTATTTTAAATGAACTATTCGTGTTATTTACATATGGCACTTTTATTTTGCTCTTTATAATTCTTTTGCCTTTAATTTTTGTTTATTTTATTTTTCTTTATTACATTGGTTAGAACTTCCAGTATAATACTGGGTAGAAGTGATGACTGAGGGCATCATTGTTCCATTTCTGTCAGGGGGATTACTAGTTAGAGTTCTCCACAGAAACAGAACCAGTAGGATATATAACAATAAATAAGAAGAGATTTGTTATAGGAATTGAGTTTATGGAGTCTGAGAAGCCCCAGGATTTGCTGTCTGCAAGCTGGAGAACCAGGAAAGCTAGTGGTATAATTGAGTCTGAGTCGAAGGCCCACCAGGCAGCATGTTTGTTATGGTCCAGAGGATTTTCCTAAACTTGTTTGCTTTACAACTCAATGCATCCTTTGAAATCTCATTTAATATTTATTTTAGAATTAGTCTATACCTTTAATTGACTGTGTTTACATGGTCTGTCATAAGGACATTTTACTTTCATCTTCTTATATATTTGCTACGTTAGTTTGATTTAAAACTAGATAGTTTATATCTAAGAACTGAAATTTTGTAGTGTGTATTTCTTGGAGTTCCATAGAAGCAGAGAATAAAATTCTCTGGTAGTTGCCAGGGGTTGGGGTGAGGAAAATAAGAAGTTATCGTTCAATGGGTATAAAGTTTCAGTTTTACTAGATGACTATATTGTAGAGATCTGCTATATCTATAGTGCTTAGAGTTAAAAATACTGTATTGGGCACTTCGAAATTTGTTATGAGGTATGTGTTTTTAACACACACACACACACACACACACACACACACACACCGTCCCCCAGCAAAGACAAAACCAAAGAAGAACAAAAAAACTTTCAGTCGTGATAGGTATGTCAATTAGCTTGATTGTGGAGATATATCAGCGATGTATGCGTATGTCCAAACTCGTCGAATCGTATGCATTAAAAATGTGCAGTTTTTTGCATATCGATTATCTCAAGAAAGCTGTTAAAAAAATATTCCTTGGAATTCTAAAGGATTTTGACAAATATTTGCTAATATGTTACCAATAAGCATGAGAAACTCTGAATGATTAAATATAAATATTACCTAACAAAACTTACTAACTCAAAAGTAAATAGGACGGTCATCTTTTTGAGCTTCAGTACTAGATTTATAACTAAGTTTTCAGACAAAAAAAGGAAATAGAAATTTTTCTAATACTACAACCTCACTTTTCAAATTCTGTAACTAGTATACTAGATATATTATTTTTAAAATTTTAAAACTATAACTAATACATCTATTTGTGTTATAAATAAGAATTCTGGATGTTAATAATATTTAAATGTCAGCTTTCCAATTAAGGAAATAACTAATATTATTGGTTGGCTTTGCTACTGAAGCTGTGGGTAATATTTTTTTAAAGCTATTTTCTGAAGTTATAAGGCAAATATATATATATATATATGTATACATATATTATATGTATTTTATATATGTACATATATAAAAGGAAATGTAGGTACCATAAATCAGTAAGGAAAATGATGATGAATAACTCAATAGAAAAATAGGTAAAGGCTAAAAACAAATCACTCAAAAAAATTAAATGTTCTCATAAGCATGTGGAGAAAATGTCCAACTTCACTTACAAATATTCTAGCATTTGTTTTGGGACTGAATGACTGGATGTACAATGAGTAAATTTCTATTGCAGATAGGAGAAAGGGAGACTTATTTTATGGATTGCTGGAACAATTGTAAGAATGTTGTTTTTGGTTACTTGGGAGATAGAAAATATATTCAATGAACTTGTGGCTCTGACTAAGGATTTGAGGCAGAATGTTGAAAATGCTAATTGCTTCTCTTAGTTGCAAATTATAAGATATCAAAAAATATGAGATAAGGAATTAATTCTCATTTTCAATAAAATGTTTAATAACTCAATGGATTGGAAGATAAAACTGTCTCTCATTTTCAACATTTCTTTCTCTGAGGACTTTCTTACTTTGAGAAGTTTTTGCTGGCTAGAAAGCAAAAACTTCTCAAAGTAAGAAAGTCCTCAGGGAAAAAAATCAAATCTACAATATGCTCTAAGACCTCAGACATTTTATGATGTTTTTTCATAGACCTTCTCATCAATAGATAATTTAGTGTACAGGAACAAATAACTGAAGAGTTTTTTTTAACTATACTTATTCATCTTGAAAGCAAGTATGAAGTTTCTGGACCTGTATCAGATTTACTATTGCTTACAGAAATAACTCCATCTGTTCCTGATACCTCATTCTGCCCCTTAGGGTGACATGATGAGAACAGAAGATCCCTATGTATAGAATGGGTCCACACTAGAGAAGTCTGAAATCTTGGATTTCAGAGTTTACAGCAGAATTGCTCCAGAGCAGCTCCTCCCCTCTTGAAAGAGGGAGGGATGTCCTTATCTTGGGATTATAAAGGAATCCTCCCCTGAAGAATAGAGGAAGTATTGTAAACCTTTAGAAGGAAACCAAATAAATGGCTGTGGGATAAGTAAACCTCTCTGTGGGTCTCCAAATTGCAAGCCTTGCTTGCCATTCAAACATCCTTTAACCCAGGTTGTCAGGAATTTTTACTCAGAAAGTCCTGCCCATTAGGAAAAAATAAAAATATTGTTTCTAAAGTTTTTCCCTTATTTCTCATGGTGGGGTTTATGTCAGATTTTTCATTCATATGCCACTCCTTTGGCTATTCCACTTCTCTTACGGACTGGGGATAGGACCAATCTTTTTGTCTTATGTAGCACTTGTCAAGGTGACTAGCAGCACAACTCAGAGCTGTAGTGTAAGAACACCCAACAGTTTTGATGTCAGCCATACCCTCCAGGGATCTCAGATGCAGCCAGCTAAACAAATTCCATTAACTTTTAGAGTCTACTTTTAAAAGCCCATGACTTTACCTGTCCACCTGGCTCAAGGCATTAATCTAAATACAGCAAGATATTTTAATAATTTGCACAGACTTCACCTTGGCCTACAAAGAGAAAGTCTAGTGTAGTTGGCATCTATGACAAACGTGGCTAGTGAGTTGATGCTGACCTGAATGCTTTTTCTATGACACGGATACTGCCATTTATCCCTTAAGTTGAGTTAGGGACAGATTTCATATTACCCTTTCAAATGAAATAACTCACACTAGAGGTAAAATTGCCCACAGCATATGCACCTGAGGTGTTCCTTAAGTACTTGAATGTTACTGTTAACTATTCTCAGGTACAAATGACAACTAGTTCTGAAGACTAGAACAGCTAAAGCATACAGTATGGTGTTTCAATTTAAACATTTCTGAAATAAGACCCATGACTTCAGGAGAACTTTTGAATTGAAGGTTCTCAAATAGCCAGAGGCTTTGGTTTTGCTTCAGGCATTAGCTTGAGAGAGAAAGTTTTTCCTTGCAGGATTGGGGACACTTTCTCATGTAAAGTTAACTGCTGGGACAGAAGAGCTCCATTCTTTAATATGCCAAGTTAATTTGGCAGAGGCACTAGTTTTGTTTTGTAATTGTTTTCTACCCAGAAATGGATATTCTGGCTGGAGAGTCACCAGGCCTTTGTGGGTCATGAGTTTAATTTCAGCAAGAACTCAGCAAGATTTTCAAAAAACGCATTGTGGCCATATCGACACTCCAAAAATGAATCTCTAGCTGAAGGCTATTTTCCTCTTATGCTGTCTCCCTTTACATACCATTTTCTTTTGGATGGGAAGAGGTAAAAAATGCAGTAGTTTTTCTGTAAGTAAGGTATCTCAAAGGTGAGAGACATCAGTACTATATCCTAACACATCCAGTGGTGGCAGACAGCAAGGGAATTTGTCCCAATAAAGTACTTCTCTATTTGCAAATTTCCAATCCGCTCAGGTATTGTGAGTTGGGGAATTACAAACTTGACAAATATTTCTGTCAAGCATTCATCTACAGAAGAAACAAAACAACACAATTTTTTTTTTTTAACATCATTTGTTTTCTTCAATACACATTTGCTCAAAGCCCTAGCTGTTTGTTAGCATTTCAAAGATTAAAATCACAGCTGCCTATTATCTCCCTGATAGGAGTCTGGCAATGCCAAGTTAATTTGGGTCTGGGACTGCAGCAGAGCTTAGGTGACAGGGCTGGCTGGCTGGAAAGGCTGCATCATTTTAGCCCCATGATTCACTTCTTTCCTTGGATACTTCCCGCAGTCTGGGGAGTGCCCAAAGCTCAAGAGTTCTCACTTTTGCCCTCTCCCGTGCCATCATGGTTCTACCTTACATTTCTCAGAAATGTACAAATACAGGTTCTACCCTAAATTTTCCCCTGTGGGACTAGGTACTTACGTGTCTTTATCCAAGAGAGCTATAAAATCCAGTCTCTGAAAATCTCTGGTTCAAATCTCTTGCTCTCTTGACATTTCTGAGCATATTCAGAAAGTATGTAGCAGTGCTGGTCTGTTTGGTACAAGCCCATCCTGAATTCATAAGGTAGTTGAGGTCAGGGTGGAATAAGAGTGAGAAATTAATGAGACCAGAGAAAGCATCTCCTTGCCAATAGGCATGCCACGTTTCACCAAAGAGTGAGAAGCATTCGGGCTGCTCCACCCAAAGCCTTACTGCGATTTGAACAGCAATTAGTCTTTCTTCTCTCACCTAGAGGAGTAGTTCTAAGTGTAGCAGAGTGGGAATATATCCAAGATCAATTGATTATTGTAAAGTCCAATGTTTAAAATAGAATGCATTGTATTATCCTATTTTTTTTTTGTAAAAAAAAAAAAAAGACAATATTTAATAGAATACTAAACCAAATAATTAATTTTTTCTCTAGGTAAAAAGGAAAACAGGGCTTTACTATCTTTACTTTATACTTTCCTTTTTGTGTTTTTTAATAAGCATCATTTATGTTAATATTGAGAACTAAAGTAAAAGGAAATGATCATGGGGGATATGATTTTTTTTTGGGAGGGTGAGCAGACTTGACTCTAATTTCTGATATTTCTATAATAAAAAAAATCTAAAGAAATTCAAATAAAGAAACTGGATAAAGGGAAGTAAAAATTGATTGTGTGTGTAGTCCTTGCTTCAGCTACATATTATATTTATTATTATTTTTCATAGTCCTGAGGCTAGCAGTATAAAATGTGTCCCACCAAGAGGAAGTATGTACTGGCTTGCTTAGGGTGTCGTGATATGGGATCCTTCCAACTCTTTTTTCAGGTCGCAATGTCTCCAAATGAAAGATTCTTTTTGTCTCAATTCCTTCCTCTGCTTGGATTTCACTACATGTGATGATGCCAACCATTGCACTCCCAGGGAGATGGCTGACTTCATTTACTCAACAAATATTTAGTGAGAATGAGATAACTTGCCATTCACATTTCAAATCTCCAAAAACAGTGAAGAAGGTAGCTATCTCTAGTGTTAGTACGGTAGGCTGAATAATAGCCCTCCAAAGATGCCTATGCCCTAATCCTCAGAGCCTGAGACTATGTCACCTTACTGGTAAAAGGAACTTTGCAGATATAATTTAAGTGAGGATCTTGAGATGGAGAGATTCCCTTGAATTATCTGGGTGGGTACAATATAATCTCCAGT
This sequence comes from Pteropus vampyrus, assembly GCF_000151845.1. Classification (NCBI taxonomy): domain Eukaryota; kingdom Metazoa; phylum Chordata; class Mammalia; order Chiroptera; family Pteropodidae; genus Pteropus; species Pteropus vampyrus. The sequence goes on from NW_011888869.1 coordinate 1,372,094, forward strand.
ACTTACAAGAGACTGTCAAGAGGATTAGAATCAAAGAAAGAAGACATTGGAATGGAACTGGAGGGCAGAGCGATGCTCTGTGAAGTTGGAGGAAGGGACCATGAAACAAGAAGTGCAAGCAGCTTCTGGAAGCTGAAAAAAGCGAAGTAACAAATTCTCCCTTTAAGCTTCCAGAAGAAATGCATGCTTGCTGATACTTTTATTTTTGACTTCTGACCGTTAAATGTAAAAGAGTAAATTTGTGTTGTTTTAAGACACTAAAATTTTAGTTATTTCTTATATCAGCAATAGGAAATTAATACAGTTAGGAAAGAGGTGCCAATTTGTTAAGAAACAAACTATACTTTTTGTGATCTACTTGAAACCATGACCATGTTTAATTTTATTATAGGCTTATATTAAATTTCTCGGGAACAATCTTTTATTTTTACATCATTTTGGGTATAAAGTCTACTATCTGCTCCAAGAAGTCATTTTAAAACAAAAATCAAAGAACAGAAGATATTCTGCTCAAATATAAAAAAAATTGATGTGAAGGCTATCACAATAGAAATTGTACATTAGCGATGTAATTTTTAATTTTACCATAGCTAAGATACTACACATGTATTATAGGTCAGAATTGGATGTATTACTTGTGTATTTTATTCTGAGTGGAATGGAGGTGATAAATACTTCTTAATTTGCACTAATTAAAAAATCCACTGAAGTAAATAATCTCTTAAATCTCTTTGTTCTGAAGAGAGTCTAGAACAGAAACCACATACTGAAATGTATGTTTCTCACATATTTAAGTAAACATTAAGGACTTCTCATCCCAGATAGAGTAGATCAGATTATGGTGGTTAAATGACTAGTTTCTATCAGTATATTTTGTAGTTCTTTGCAATCAGCATTTAGAGTGATATACAAATTAGGCTCTATCGGTTAACCGATTTAAGCATGGGATGAGGCACTTTGAGGGTTTGAGGCTGGAAAAGGTACAGATCTAAGTGATTCACATTAGCACATCAGTCTCAGTTTGGACTGGTTTCTTTTTGGCTACAACTTGAGTATTTTTATTAGGCCACAACTTTCCTTATGATTGGCACTTTATTCAAGTCTTTTAAATCTCTCATGCAAACAGAAGCCTGACAGGCCTATTCTGCTTGTCCACGGGATATATGTTGCCAAGTCTAATCATTAGTGAATCGAGCTTTGGTCCCCAAAGTTACAATCTGGACGAAGCCTGCAGATGTGTTCGCTCAGCTAATGTAACATTGAAAAATAAAAGTTAATAATTTAGGATGGGCACACACTCTCAATTTATCACAGTTTATATGATTCCTTGTGTGTGACATCCAACCACTTCACGCTTTTATGTAACTTGCCTGGATCACAGAGACATGTGACTTTGTAACCTCTGAGACAGTTAAATATAGCTCTTCTCTTAATTATATTATGTGGTTAAAGTACCTTGAGAACATGGAAGTTGTTGTTTACTTTTTGTATCCTTTTGTTCATAACTTCTCCCTCCTCCATTGCTTTAAATAATGTTCGGTAAACATTTATTAGATTGATACCGGTATTGATTTCTACTATATCTCTAAGATGTCCTGACTACAGAAAAAAAATGAGAATCAATTGACATAAAGAGAAATATTCTGTCAAGTTCCTTCCAGAAGGGTGGAGCATAGATTCAGGGATAAGATTTTTGTCTCTTGAAATTTTTCTTGAAATATTATCTAATTTTCCGCAAGAAGAAAAAAATTTCAATTTCTAGGTATTGATGTTCTATTAAAAGGCATCATAAGTTTTTGTCATGCTATTAACCATAAGAATAATTTTACTATGCTGCAAAGATGATCATCTGCTGTAAATTCTACTTACAGAGTAGAGTAGAAATGTTATTTTCTTTTTGTTTTTTATTCAATTTTTATAAAGTTAACAGAGTTAATAAGAATTATTAAAGTTTAAAATCATAAAAGCACCACAGACTGTATGATTTATTAGCACCTACCTTAAGCACACATACATAGCCAAAAAAATAAATAAAATAGTTATTGCATGATTTTAGATTTGAGAAATCTTCCAGATGTACCTATAAACAAATTAAACAGTGATGTCTACATTCGATTATTATATTTCGGGTCTTGATTATAGCACTATTTCCAAAAATTATTATTTTTGTTACATAGGATTCTAACACCTTATATTTCTTTTTATTTACCTTTTTTTTTTTTTTTTTTTTTTAAACAACTTGGTTGGCTTAGGTATAAAGAAAGTAACAATGGGTCTCTAATACTGAAGTATAGAATTTGGCAGATAACCCATTTAAATGATGATTACTACATGGAAACTCTAAAATTGTGTGTAATTTTTGTGACCCCGAGGTTGTTTTTTTCAAATGCCTTTGCTGGGATAGAGCTAGAATACATATTATAACACCAACTATTTTATGTGTTAAATATAAAATGGTCACAGTAAAGCTATGAAGAGTCTTTTTATGGTTTAATCTCCTCTCACATTATTATATATACTCTTTAAGTTATTAAGGCTTTCTTATTAAAAAAAAAACAGTAACTAACCATGGCTCCTGCACTCAAGTTCATCTTGGTGCTCCTGTTGGCTTTTATATATGTTTCTTCCATATCTTAGCACACTTTATTTGACTGCATATGTTTCGCCCTCATCTTTGTCATGAGCTCCACTCATCTTTGGATCACCAGCTCCCAACACAATGCTGTAAGAACAAATACATAAAAGTGAGATTTAAGTGGAGACTTTGTTTAACTGAGTTGGGCTCTCTTTGAATTATGCCAACTCTGAGAAATCTAGACTGTGTAAAATAAACTCTCTTATCGTGGGCATTGCAGTCCCCATTTAAAGTTCTGACCTATGACATATTTCCATGAGTCCTAGTAGAGGAGCCACGTATTCTTAATTACTGATATTTCCTTCCGTATAGAAGAACATCTATTCTTTCTGCTGCCTCACTCCTCACTCAGTCTTTTCCCAGGGAAGTGAAATGGTTGTGTTATTTTGAGTTTGGTACACAGAACCAGGTATCTCAGTTACTCCATTCTGTGAAGCCTCCTGCCTGCAGAGAGCAGGTCATCTGATTTGCTCCAAACCAAAAGAGGCTTACAAGTCAAGGCTCACTCTAATTGGGAGATACCTGGAGGTTCTCAGGGCAGACCGTCTGTCTAATTCTTCAGTTCACTGTTAGAAGTCCATAGTTGCCTCATACCCAGGCAGTATCAAATGTGCTATTTTGATATCACTTCTATTCTTTAGTGCTTTGGGTTTTATAGGGAAAGGCTCCCAGCAAGGAATCCTGCAGTTTGAGGAACATAAGTTCAAATTAGAAGTGAAGCGTTGGTAACTTGTATACCAAGAAACTTTGAGACTTAGAGAATTGCATGGATCATAGCGATTTGGCATGACTGAGTTTTTGGTGCTGCCAGAGAAGGGACTTTAACCACTGGTGGCACTGAACTAAGAAAGGCAATAAGTATTTGTTGTTATGGTTAGGGTAGTAGTGATTGTTGTTTTGCCTGGAATGTTTGGAGTGGCCTATATCTTGCCACATGACAGTTTTCTCAGTTGCGTTGTTGGCTTTTAAATGCTGCAGACTTTAACTTCAGACTTAAAGCAAATGGACCACATGGGATTTTGATATTGGTAGTTTCCTACATGTTATGGTTCTTTTTATATGGGGTGGTGTTCATATTTATATAGAAAAGGCTACATTAAAATATAGCTAAATAGAAAAGGTCAAAACTCAGGCTCTGGGCCTTAAGGTGCAGGCTACTGCAGATTGACCTTAAATTGCACAAGCATAGCCTGGACTATTTTGTAAGTGAGGGTGAGTTTGCAGTAGAAATTTTTTAATAGACATTGGCTTAAAAAATGCTTTCCTCTATTATTAACCATACCTGCAGGATGGGATATTAAACCTCAAGGTACCTGACTTATGCCTGTGCTAGAGAGTGCTGGTGAGCTTCTAGATTCAAATTGTTTAGATGTCCTTGACAAATGCATTTTGCATTCAAGAATAAGAGTGAACAGTATATGAACAACTTGGAATTCTGTGACTGTTTTGCAGGCTGAAAATTCACCCCTTATGACATGACCTGTAATTAATTGAGTTTTTCATTGATTATAGAATCTATGACCATGACTTTAGAGTCCCAAATTAAACTATTTTAAAGAGCACATGGCAGAAATTTTAGTTCTTATGAATTTGGAGTACAGGCTTCCGAAGCATCGATAGAAGTTTCGGTTCAAGAAAACTCTGAGCTAAAATTCATAAGCTAAAACAAACATTGAGATTACACAACACTTGAGTTCCAAAAACACAGGGCTCGAATAGAAAACACAAGTTAAGAATTTTGAAAAGACCAAAAAGAAAAGTAAATACATCTCAGTTAAGGCCCTGTGACTGAAGGTGTCTTTATAATAAATTTCTGAAATTTAAGAGAAGGCAGAAATGACTCTAATGTACTCTCTAAATTCTAACTTTCACCCTACATACATAAACACACACAAATATAAATATGAATTCTGGTTAAATATGACTGACAGCATAATAGCAAAGCTAAAATCACTGAACATTGGATCCTAGTAATAAAACATTGGCTTGCTTTGTAAATTTAATACATGTAGTGTCAGTTACATGAAAAATAATCCTGCGTCTTTTCTCAGTATATGTTCTTTAATATTAAGTATATTAGAGCCTTACTATTGGACTAATAGTATTCTTGAAGCTCTAAACACATTCATATCAGTTAGAGGCAGTTTTGGCAGTAGTCGCACAAAAACAACAAAGCATTGATATTTAAGCATCGGTAATCTTTCTAGAAAACACATTATTAATTAGGTAGGTTACATTTTGGATTTAATTTTTTTAACTTTAAATCAATATGAAAAGAATTCGTCTTTGTACTTAAATACATTTGGGATTTAATTCTCAAGATAATTTAATTTTTGGCTTTAATTTCTCCTTGAGATTTTTATAATATAAGATAATTAATTCAAATGTAACATTTTTTGGTATATTGTATTGGAATATTTTTGCAAGGTCATTTAATCTCACTGAAGGGCTTCTGATAGGCTCTATTGAAAAATACAGCTAGAAGAAAATTAGAATGGAAAGTAAAAGAAGGGTAAAATTTCAGACTTGGATACAGAATGACCTTGCAGCTAACAATGTGCTATTATAACTCATTTCAGACCCTTACATTTTTCAAGAGCATTTATAAAGGAACAGTTCTTGTGTTGGGTTCCTTCTCTCTCTGTTCCAATAGACTGAATCATCCTCTTTGATCATAACCGTAAAAGTTGAATGTGGCGGGTTAAAAAACAAAAAGTTGGGGCTTTTTGAGGGGCTACGTAGTGTTTATTTCTCATGTACAGAAAGATCCATTAATCAAACTCTTGGATTCTGCTCTTTGCAGTACTGACTTAGTCATTAGTGAGGATGCTACAAGTTTCACAGAAAATATGGCTCAAATCCTCCCTTATGGGAGATTTGTCCGTCTGCAGAGACCATGTGCTCTTGGTTGAGCTCAGACTTGCATTAACCTTAGTAGTTAAAAGGCCCTACTCTCTGGAGGAAAGCCTTTTAATTGGCTAGAGCTGCATGTGACTCGGTGGAAAAGTAACTGATGTTTAGCATTACCAAGGCCATTTTTGCTGCATACCTTAGCTATGTTCTAAAACAGCACTATCATAAAAATAAAAAAAAAAACCTTACTAAAATTTTACTCTCTGTCTGCCTGACTCCCAATTACCTTTCATTTGTTCCAGAATTTGATTTTTTAAACAAAGGATATAGTTTCATCATCTATTAAATTTTCAACAAACTAGGAAAGTATGACCATTAATTGATACCATGTCCATTTGTTTTTTACCATTCTGGAGGGTAAAACATATGTGAATAACAAAAATATACTGTGGAGGAAGTTAGTACATTCTAAAGTGTACAATTAATGACTTTGACTAAAAAGACATTTTTGACATAAAGTCATTGAAGATTCTGAATTTTGCCTCTATTACAAAAAAAAAAAAATCACTTAAAAATCCAACTAATTGTTTGCTTTAGAGAACTGTCTAAGATGATGGTCAAATAGTTTTAAGATTTTTAAACAACTTTCATAGACACGTCTTTTCCCACGAAGAAGAAATTTGTTGCTATTATAACAGAACGACTGTTTATTCTAGTCTAGCAATAGCTTCACGGTAAGCTGGCTGAGTGTAGTTAAAGAATACTGAAATCAAAAACTGACGTGCTCAGTTTAGACATTAGTCAAGGAGTTAAACGATAACCTACTGATTGAGATGTTTGCCTAAAGAGTCTCAGAGTATGTACATTAGGGATCATCTCATGATATAACTCTGAACTGATTTTTCCCAAATCATGACCCTTTGAATCAGTTGCTTTTATCCAAACAGCTTTCCTCCTTAGATTTCAGCTACACTATTGGTATTTAATTCATTATATTACTTAATAATAAAACAAAAAAAAATCTTGAAGAAATAAAATGAATCAAAAATACCGAAAGAATATAAGGTTAGAATTCATTACAAATATTGACAAACTATGCCGAAATATTTCAATATACATTTGTATCATTTTCCTAGTGAATGATTCTCACTATGATAATGTAATTCCTTACATACAAAAGTTGATAGACACTATTCTGTTTACTTTTCTGAACTTTTACTGAAAAAGAAATACATTTCATATTTATTTTTAAAGGGCAAAATATAGTTTAAATGTGCGTTGAAGTCAGAAATCAGATCCAAGGTTTCAGTTTTCAATTTGAAAAGCCTTTGAATTTTTGAATTTGAGTTTAATAATTGATCTCTCAACTTAAAAGAAGAAAAAATTTCTAAAAGGATGTGAATTGATGTTCTCTTCAGTTATACTTTTCTTTGAGAAAATTGGTAGATTCTACTTGTCTATAATTATAAGGTTCATAGATACGTGTATTAAAAATGGATAGCAAGAGAAGCCTCAGTTTTATATGCTGCCTGTGTATTAGAGTTTTATGTTGTAAATGTTGATAAAAATGGTAAAAAAATAAAAAAAATATTTTTATCTTACATTCTACCTGCAAATATGGGAAATCATTTTAATAACTGCATAAATATCTTTTTCATCTGTGATGTACATGCCAGTTTGATCTAAAAAAAGGGTAAGTATTCACAGAGCTCATATAAACTGAATAATCTATAAAAATGGCTTTCTGGCATTTAAACTTTCATATCAAAACAAAGATTCCAAAAAAGTGACAAATGCAGCAAAATTAATACAACAGGGACTCTTAAAAAAGAAACAAAAGGTTTGATGTCATTTAATAGAAAATTTAGAATCACTGAATTAGATGTCAAATTGGCAACATTTCTTGTACTGAGTTGCTTGTTAGCAGAATAATTCTTTATAATATTGTTGCTCATATTCGATGTAACGAATGAAAATAAGAAAGCATATAAAAAATGTCAGTGTTTCAAAACAAAGCTATAAACAAAAATAATAAAAACAATATAATCATCTTGTTTTACATGCTAATTAGGGTGATTTGTTACCCATTAGCAAAAGAGGTTAGCGGTAAAATATGTTAAATCATTGAACGAAATGGAAAATTTCAGAGGAAAGACTAGCTAGCGATACAATCTAGAAGGCTCAAATTAAATCTGCTTGAAAATATTGCAGTAAAAGCTTAATTTTATATTTAGCAGCATCTTTAATAAATTAATTTTGTACAATAAAGTTACCCTGGAAACCTAGACTTTCATTGAATTTGTCAATAGATTTTTTTTTAATTTTAAATTTAGGAGTTTGAACAGAGATCAGTTCATCCAACTACTCATTTCACAGATGAGAGTTGCCCATATGGTTATTAAAATTTCCCACAGTAGCAGAAGCCAGTCCTAGAAAACTAGCACTAGAATTTAGTTTTCCTGAATTTTAATTTAGTTAGTGGACCCAGAATTGATGACATGGGGATACCACAGGAACCCAAATAGTGATCAACCTCTCAAATCCAGTTGAGAGAATGACCAAAGTAGGAACTGAGACATTGTTCATGTGAGTCTCAAACCCCAAAGCCATGACCCAGACATTTTTCTGGTTGAAGCAGGAAAACCTGTCTGACCTTGCCCAGTCGAGAAAGCACCCAGATGTGTAGCAGGAGAAGGAGACACTATCAGAGACAGCCAAAAGAATTTAAAAGCCAATTAGAAAGTATTCCCTGTTGTTTAAAATCAGATCCTAATAGAAAATCCCTTCCTTACCCCTCAAAAGAACACTCACCAAAGCCTCTGTCTCAAATGCCACAAAATCTCGTTTCACTAAAATTGAGCACTTTTTTTTATATGAATGTTTCTCCATTTGTTATTTATTCTCTTCCAGACTTTAAAATCCCAGAACCTTTTAAATATATATTTAGATAGATAGATAGATAGATAGATAGATAGATAGATAGATAGATAATTTTCTAATTATCTCCAGTTAAATGGTAGCTTGTTGAGAAGAAGATCCATCACATTAGTTCTTGTAATGGTTATCTTAATAATTTTATGTATTAGAGTTAACACAGGTAAATTTCTCTCTCAACTTTTCCTTCATGGCTCAGTTTTTCTGTGCTTATAGCTTCAATTCTTCTAGTGAATCTCTCTTCAACCCTAGGTTTTATTTACTCTTAAAGTAAGGATTTGTTAATGAGATATTTGGGGAATTTTTAGATTTACTTCTCCCTATATAGTGTTTCTATGGAAATCAGATTTAATAACAATATGGAGTTGTTCCAAACCTAACCTTGCATATCATTAGATATTTTTATCTTATCCATTGTTATTTTATTGTTTTGTTTTCTAGTCAACCTATCTCCTTTAGTTATTGTTGATTTATCATTGTACATTTTATCAATTATTTATATTTTTATTCTCTTTGAATAAAGAATATATTGAAAGCTGGCTTTGAGCCACCATAAATTTTTCATTTTTCTTCTAAGTTGCTGCAATTTCTTGGTTTTCTTCCATCTTCCCATGCCTGTAGCTTTCAGTCTTCTTTATTTTTCCTTCCTTGCTTGAGTTTTAAATGTTGTAATTCTTTGATGCTTTTTTTACACCTTCTCTCTAGTTTATCTTTTATTCCATTGGTCTTAATTTCTAAATTCCCTAATTTCCAAATTTGATATATTAAACCAAGACCAGTACACTAATACATGTAACTGTCTACTTGAAACTTACCTTTGCTAAAATGAAACAGATACACTCCCTCAAATACGCTGGCCCTAAATTTGGCACATATTTACACATTTTTTCTGGTCAATATTATGTCACAGAATAACAAGCAAATATAAAACATCACAACTCTTTAAAAAATTTTTCTTATGAATTTTTTAATAGCTATCGTATTAATAAAATAATTTTAGAGTTATTACTTTTATATTTAAAGAAGGAAAAGACCATGGAAATGGCTGTTTTACTCTCATCTCTATTTCTAGTTTTAGCAAACAGATTTTAAGAAAACTGCCAGCTTAACATCATTTTCTCAATTCATTTGTTCTAGCATGGCTTTTGAGAAATTTATAACATGTCTATTGACTCCTTCATTCCATAAAGGCACATTTTCTAGCATGGCTGCCTTTTTTCAACCTGAAATATATTTGTCCATAGTTTTAGCCTATGGCTTCAATAAATTTTCATCAATTGTTTAAGTTTCAAATCTCACAGCAATATGAAATTTAATCTTGAAGTTAAATTTAAGGTAGCCTTATGACTTATTTAATCATGCTTTTCATTATACTGCTTTTGGAAAATAAATATTTCTTAGATGTTTCAAAATAGTCTTAGTGATTTTTCTTCACGTTTTAATAAAGCCCCAAGAGTTCTGATTTCATGCAGTCAGTAATTCTGACTCATACAGAAGATTCAGATTTGTATAGTCAGTTCTATTTCTAATACTAAATACTGTAGTTGAAATCACACGAGTACATAATTTTACATGAACTGTTCCTACTTTTTTCAGTTATTCAATAATTTTAGTTTGGATCAGTGCTATCATTTTCTGCACTGTGAAAATTATTTTTGGATTTATATTTAAATTTATCTTGAATTTTTCGCAATATCTTAATCTTCATTCTTTGATTTACAGAGTTTTATAAGATCATGGGGATGTAAATTTTTATTTTTCCCTATCAAAATGTAAAATGCTGCTTTAATTAACAAGTAATGGGTACATTGTAGATCTCTGTCTCTCTACATTTTCCATGGCAATATGAATTTTCACTTTCAATTTTAGTTTTGGTACTGTTCCACATTTTCTCATGTGGCAGACTCTTTTCTCTGTAAGGAGAGTGTTTTTTAAATTTAATTATAATTCGCATAATACTAACAGAATCATATAGTCTGCTAAGGCACTATTAAAGAGGAATTTAATTGTATATAGCATCAATTTACTTTCAACATTTTCTTTATATATAAGTGTGGCTATTTTTAGGCAACACATTGTAGGGTCTTGCTTTTTTATCTACCTTTTCAATTTAATTTTTTCAATTAAATTGGAGTTTTTAAAATAATAACATTTAATGTAAATATTGGTGGGTTAAGATTTAGACCTAAAATTTATTATTTCATTTTGTTTCTCTATTTTGTATATCTCTGTGATCTTTTCCTATCTTATTTTAGGTTGTTTGTATATATATATTTTTTATTATTCCATTGTAACTACTGGCTTTTTTTTTTTTTTTTTGGTTGCTCTAGAGACTGCAATATACACAAATAAACTTTCACAGTCTACTAAGTTAATTTTGTACTACCTCTAAATACAGAATTCTTGAAGATATAGGTAGTCTTTTTGTCTCCCACTGACCTTCATGTTATGGTTATTGTAAATGCACATGCATTGAAAATTCCACAATAATATCTTATAAATTTTACTTTAAACATTTATACATATTTCAAAGAACATATGTTGTAAAGGGTCCTTAATTTTTACCTAGCTCTTTCTACTATTTCTGTTGCACTCTTTTCATTCTTGAAGATCCAAGAACCCTTTTGGTATCATTTACCTTTATCTTATAGATTGCTGTTAGCATTGACAATAGAAAGGTTTTCCAGAAATAAATTTTCTTCATTAGAGAATATCTTTGATTTTACAACTAAAGGACAATTTCTCTGAATACAGAATTTATATTGACAATTATTTAAGCACTTTTAAAGATGTTCTACTTTCTTCTAGCCACAATGGTTTCTGATGAGAAATATGTAATCATTACAACTTTTCATCTTTTTCTAGTTGCTTTCAAGAGTTTTGTTTGTTAGTTTGTTTGTTCAGTTTTTAGCAGTTTGGTTATAATGTGTCTAAACGTGGTTTTCTTTGAGTTTATCCTGTTTGGATCCCTGAGCTTCTAGAATCTGTAAATGTATGTCTTTTAGAATATTTATGAAGTTTTCAGCTGTTATTTCATATATGTATTTGTATGAGTTTATCATAAGTGTTTATATATATTTACATATATATCAATATAAGTGTAAAAATAAATATATATCTATACATATACACATATATAATTCCCCCCCCCAAAAAAAAACATTTCTCATTTTATTCTGGGAGTCTAATTACAAATATGTTAGAGTTTTTGATAGTTTACCACGGGAACTGATATGATGTCCTAAATATTCCTGACACTGCTTAAGTGTCTGTGGCTAACTGATTTTGATATCCCAAAATAAAATGGATGAGGTGAATATATAATTTCAAAGATTTTTTTCATGAGGTAGGATCCAAGACTTTGTTTCCTCTCCCTCCACTATCCACATCTTTTTATTCACAAAATTCATTTCTCACTGTGCTGTTGCTTTATTTTAAAGTGGGAGAAGGAATATGTGTTTTGAATTTAGGAATTATAATTTGTGCTATGGGATAGATGTAGGCATCTATGAAGGCTGAGTTGTGCTCCTTTTGACAGAAAACTACGTTATACTTTTCATAGCTTAGAGAAAGAGATGTACTACAGCGCACAGGTTTTCTCTAAACACTTTTAAGGTCTATTAATTTCTCTTATAAAGCATGGCTGCTTGGTAACCTCAGCCTTCACACTGGCAGTTCAGTAGTCCAATGATTATAAGGCTTCTCCTAATGGAATTTTTATCTATCTAGGCAGAATAAGTGTTCCTTACTTAGTGTATAAACCTGGAAATACTAAACTAAGTTATTCACAACAGTTTAAATTAAGCCCAGTGAATAAATGGCAACATAGGAGAGAGGGTATTCAATTATCTGTATAAATTTAAACAATTTATCTAGAATAAATTTGTACTAATATAAAGATTTAATAATTTGAAAAAAAATATTTTTATTTAAAAATCAGATATTTTAATAATTTTAGTGTATTTTTTAGGTTTTGAATGAAAGTAAATTAAACATTGTATTGAGGAAGAATCTTGATTTTGAATGAAAATACTTTGATAATTACTAAATGCATATATAGGTTTGGTTGTGCTTACTTTAGTAGAATGATTTATATGCCCCAGTTTTCTCTATAAAGATGTAATTAAAGATATAATTTTTGATTTGGGATTAAGTATAATGTTTCTCAGATATTGCCACCAAAATACATCTATTGGCAAAAAAAGAATGACTTTGTATTCCCCCGACCTTCTTCTACACATCACCCCATCCCAGGTATATACAAAAATAATCGAAGGAAACAGTTGCATGTATTTTAAATGAATGAAAACTTTTGTGAAACTGTGTTCAGTCATAATTTACATATTTCAATTTTTATACTCAGAACCTCTAGTAAAAAGTCATGTTCCAGAAAGATACAGCAAGCTTATCTGAGAGACTCAGATATTGCAGAAACATGAGGTGTGGGCAATTAAATTTGAGCAGCAAGAAATTAAGTAAAACTTTCCCATGGATTGGGTAATTAAAAATAAGCTTTAATTTCTGATCTCTGAGTGAGATAACTGATATTTATGTTTAATAGCCAAGTATCCTAATTTAGCCTGGCTTTTTTCATTACTATTGGAAAGTGGTTCTCCCATCTTCTCTTGCCAAGATTCTCAAGCATGGCTCTTAAAGTCTGGAGCAGTATTTGAAAGGATTTTACCCAATACTCAGACGCATAAGGAAATTACAATGTGAAAGGTACAGAGTACAGACTCTGGCCCATAAATGTTCCAAAAAAGAAAAAAGAAAAAAGAAAAATTACAGATACAGTAATAAAGGTATTTTTTATTATGAAAAGCATTTAATGTTTTCATCCTAAGAAAAAATCCTTAAAAATTGGGAGCAAAAAGGCCTTGATGAAATTGTGGTTTTATTTGACAAAGTAAAAAGTTGTTTATTCTATGATAGTAAGTGAATGCTTTGCTTTAAATTTTGCTAACTCATGAGATAAGAAAGTATGGAAACCTTTATATATTTCATTTTTGGTATGTGAGAAAACTTGCGCTGTGCTTCAAGATGAAAGAGAAGATTGAATGTGATAGGTGACATAGAAATAGCAAAGTACCTATGTCTCCTCTGATCCTGGAACACCAGTGCAATTCCTAGTGAAAGAATGGGGAAAGAGATAAATTAAAGTATTAATTAATATATTCATCAATAACTTAGTCATGAATTATTAAAAATTAATAACACTTTATAGCCATTTCTTTCTGAGGTCTAGCACTGTGGGAGGGAGAGGACTGTTTCCCCCATCGCTAGGTTTAACCTAGCCCTTCCTTGGCAGCTAGTGTATAAATAATATTAAGCAATAATACCCTAGAAATTACAGTATTCTCTTAATCAAATGGAGGTCTTCGAATGAATATATGGTAAATAAACTTCAACAGTAAGATTTTGGAGCTGAAAAGAAAACCAAAGATGACTAGTTCCTGGGGACTATACAGAACACTGGTTTGTCACATATATATGAAAAACTAATTTTTAGGAAATATCAAAAATAACTAAGTTTGGAGCTAGAATTTCAAAGGCAAGCTTGGAAATTCTGAATGAATATTTGAAATCAAGCTACTTTAAATCTACTTGACTCATCTCCTCTGTATGGTGATATCTGGTGACATGTGTACATTAATAAATAGAACACACTCTAAACATACCTTATGCTCTTAAGTGGCTAAAATTAAGTGTCTTATCCATTATGCTTCTCATTCCATTTACTGTTATCAATACGAGACACTACATTTTATTCAGAAAATAGAACTAGAAATTTCCAAAACATATTCAGTTTAAAACTTTTTCTTATCCTGTTCTCATTTGCTTAAAGATAAAATTTAATCATCACTACCCATGCAAAAGATAAAATTTAATCATTACTGCCCATGCAAAACATTTTATTTCTATTTTCTCCTTTCTTTCTCCTTTACAGGTAGAGTTTTATAATAGTTTAAATGTATATAATATTTTCTCTTTCCAATTGGGCAGCAAAGCAATCTAACTCTACAGATTGACTCATTTTCAAATTTATTTTCAAATGTCTTAGTAGTTGACCAGAATCTGCAGAATGAAGGCAGAATTCCATGTCATACATTTGTCTCCTTTTTCCATCTAGAACTTGCCTATTTGACAGCCTTCATTTCTAACCATGTTGTCCCTTTTACTCTGTCCTCTAAGTACCCCAAACTTTTCATAAAGTTTGGGATATGCTATATACTGTCACATTCCCATACCTTTGCTCATACTGAATTCATAGGTTGAAAGCCATATGACCTTCTGTATCATTAATGTTCTATTCATCTTTCAAATCTCAGCTCAGATACTTCTCCATCATGATATTTTTCTTAATTTTTATTTGTATTGTTATATTTTCTTAGTGATTATAAATCTTTGCTTCTACTTCTACTGTAGTGTTTTGTTTTGTTTTGTTTTGTTTTGTTTTTTTTTGTTTGTTTTTCTTTACAACTTCATACTTATCTTAGATGTTCAAATTGCCCTTTTCTATTGAGGTAAAATTTTTATAACATGAAGTCAACCATTAGCCATCCTAAGTGTATAATTCAGAGGCATTTAGTACATTCACAGTGTAGTACAACAATTACCTCTAGTTTCCAGACATTTTCATCACCTCCAAATGAAACATACTCATTAACTAGCCACTCCCCATTCTCTGGCCTTTGCAGTCTCTGTAGAGTCTATCTCTGTAGGTTTATTTATTTATTTTTTTATGTTCCATATAGATTGAATCATGCTATCTGTTACTGTTTGTATCTGGTTTGCTTCACTTAATGTTTTTAATTTTCATCCAGATTGTAGCATGTGTCGATAGTCTATTCTTTTTTATGACTGAATAATATTCTACTGCATAGATATCTGACATTTTTTTATCACTTTATAAGATGATGGACCTTTGGGTTATTTCTACCTTTTGGCTATTATGACTAGTGCTGCTATGAAGATTCATGTACAAGTAATTCGTATGAATACCTGTTTTCAATTATTTTTTTTTTACTTGCCTAGAAGTATATTTGTTGGATCATATGGTAATTCTATGTTTAAATTTTTGAGGGCTTGTCAAACTGTTTTCCACAGTGGCCATACCAGTTTATATTCCCACCAACAATGTCAGAGGATTCTAATTGCTTTACATTCTTTCTAACATTTGATATTTGATGATGATGATGATGAAGATAGTGAAGATGATTAAAACCTAGAGGATGTGAAGTTATATTTCATTATAGTTCTGATTTACATTTCTCTAATGATTAATGACATTGAACAGCTTTTCATGTGCATGTTGGCCATTTGTATATCTTCCTTGGAGAAATGTCTCAGAGTGAATAAACAATACACAGAATGGAGAAATATTTGCAAATCATATATCTGCTAAATTCTAATATCCAGAATACAAAAAGAACTTTCTCGACTCAAAAGTAGAGACAAACTATCCAACTAGAACTATACAAAGGACTTGAATCACCATTCTTAATCACTGTCTTTTTTAAAGAATGAGCATAGGGACTGAGTTCTTCCTTATTTATTCTTATAACCAATAGGAAGGTACATAGTACAGTTATACTGACACTTAATATTGTGGAAAGTGGGTTTCAAATTTTTATATTTATTAAAAATCTATTTTTTGCAAGGCTGTAGATTGATGGCTCCATCAATTACCAATACTAATTAAATCCAAAAATGGTATGATAAATTTAGGATAAATAACACTAAAATATGACAGTAGACTCAATTCATTAGGGCTTTCAGAAGACTGGCTCAGCACGATGAATTTTTCCACAACATATATAACTTATTATTTTCTTAAATTTAAGTTTTATTTTATCAAAGTTGTTGTTGTGGTTAGTTTTGTGTGTCTACTTTGATAGGACATGGGTATATAGATATTTGATCAACCACCAATCTAGATGTTGCTATGAAAGTATTTTTTAGGTGAGTTCTAAGAGAGTTAATTAGATTACCCTCCATAATGTGGGTGGGCTTCATCCAATCTGTTTATGGCCTTAAGAGGAAAAGATTAATGTCCCCTGAAGAAGAGAGGTTTCTGCCTGCAGACTACCCTGCAGATTGTAGACTTGCTAGCCCTCACAATAATGTAAGCCAATTCCTTAAAATAAATTTCTTGATAGATGGATAGATGGATAGACAGACAGACAGACAGACAGACAGACACACACACACACACACACACACACACACACACACACACACATCCATATGTATTCATCCTAGTGTTTTATTTGTTTTTCTGGAAAAGTTTGACTAATACTATTGTATATACTCATTTTAAAGAGTTAAATAATTTTAAAAGTCTCGTTTAAAAAGAAAAAAAGAAATGGCTGTTATTCTTTCCCTCTCCACTTATTTCTTGCTCCCCAGAGACAACTACTTTCAAATATTTTAGCAAAGGATAATAATTTTTACTCCCACTTTTTTAAATAACATCTTTATAATACCCTTTATTTTTTCCACCTATACATTTTTTTTGTGGTTTTACCTTACTATAAAAGATGAAAATTTGTTAATTTTTACCTGCTTTTTTCCATTGCAAAAACTTCTAGTCCCCGAACATTCTATTATAATTTCGGATAAGTGATCATTTGGTATTTATATTATTATGAATTATAGGTATTCATAGTAATGTGTAATTATATATTATGAATGCACATAATTAAATATTACATGCATATATACACATGTGTATGTATACATACATTCTAGTATGTGTATATGTGTATGTGTATATGTGCCTTTTCTATTTTTAATGTAAATCTGGGATCTCCTTTTGTCATCATTGAGATTTCTCTCACATTTTTCCTGTGAGAATTTTCCTGAATTTCCTAGTTCTATTTCTTGAGTTACTCTCCTGTTTGAGTGGAGTATATATTTTACTAATTTCTGAGAAAGACTGAGCCTACAGGCATATATTGAGACACTGAGTGTGTGAAAATGTACTTATTCTCCCATTTAATTAAAATTCAGACTGGACATAAATTTTTATTTCAGAAATTTTTGAGAGCTTATTTTAATATTTTCCAACTTCCAATGTATGTCTTGTTATCCTCGATCATTTCCTTGTGATTTTTTTTTCCCTCTGAATTGTTAAGATATTTTTATTATTCTGAATGGTCTAAATTTCAGAAAGATATGTCTTTGTTTAGATCCATTTCTATTTATTATATTAGCTACTTACTTAGTGGATCCTTGCTATCATAAACATGTTTTTTTATATCTGAAAATTTTATTGTATCATTTCTTTGCCAAATTGGTTCTGGCCCCATTTTTGATGTTCTTTCTTTTTTAAATAACTTTTATTATTTAAAGCTTAGTCTTTCCAAACTGTTTCTCTCAAACTGTTTCTCTCAGTTTTTCTCTCAAAAAATCCAATCTTTTTATTGAATTTTTATTTTTTCTGTTATATTTTCAAGTACTTTTTTTTATGAATGGTATTTATTTATAGTAGCTTATTTTTTCATAGAGGCAATGCTATCTGACATCTTAAAAGTTACAATGATGACAGCACCTTTAAAGATTTCTTTCCCTACCTTCATATATTTTCTAAAAGTTATTTCTGTTCGTTTCTTTTGTTTTCTGTGTTATTATTAGATTTTATTTTCCTCCAGTACTTGAGATTCCTTATTTCAACATATTTAAGAATTATGCATTAAAATTCTGTGTGGGATCACTATGTGTGTTAATCTGCTTTGTCAACTGAATTTGATTGAAGGATGATCTGGCAGGGCTGTTATATTTAGAAAAACAAAAATAAAAATATCTTTATGTCTTTTTCTCTGAGGTAGTTTTTTTCTCTCAGGGAAGATGTCTTCTATTTGCTAAAATGATACTAATTAACTAGGCATGTTTGTTGTGGGAGTTCTTGGAGTTTAGCGAGGGAAGAGGCTAGGTACTCATTATTCATTAATGATAGTTAACATTTGCTGAGCACTTATTTTGTGCCAGATGCTAATTTTAGTGCCCTGCCTTTTTTTTGAATTTATTTCTCATACAACTCTATGAGTTAGGTACAGGAATTATGTATATGTCACGAGTGATAAATCAGATCCTGATAGGTTAAATAACTCATCTAAAGTCACAGGACTGGGAAGTGAGAAATTTGTAATTTTTCTATAGAATGGTTGGAATTTACTTTTTTCTCCTTTGATTCTGTGACTAAAGGATCTTGACTTCTATTGCTTGTGTTAGAAAGGTTTATTAATATTTTTTCACTTGTTTGTATTTTTAAAATGTTTTTACCTCTTCTAAAAGGAAAAATATTGCCAATTGTTCAGATCAATTTTTTTTTAATGACGTTATATGTGATTATAGGTAAAGGAATGGATATATAACATGTTTTGCTTTGGTCTATGTATAAACTCTGTCCTTCCAAAGCCTTGAGAAAATTTGAGATATTCATATTGTGCTGTGATCACAATGCATTAATGAACGGGATAGCTATGATGATTATTCTGTCTTGTTGCAGCAGAAGTATTTTTCCTGCCTTTTCATTAAAATTCCAAAAATTTTCATATAGAATTTCAATCATCCTTTAATAGCAAAATTGTTAAGGCAATTTTATTTTCTATTTATGGAGAAAAAAGTGAAGCCAAAGTAGAACCAATTTTTGAATGCTGAACTTAAAAACATTTTTTTAAAAAAAAAATTTTTGTTAATCAAGGCTAGATTTAGGGTAGGGAAAACATCTTATATATAAAAGTGATTAAATTAATAAGGTAACAAAGTTTTGATATTCTACGTATTATTGTGAACTTTAATTGTGAGTAATGAATTTTGCAAAACACTGAATTCAGCAGTAATGTAAATGAAGATGCTAGTAATATAAAATAAATTTGATAACAAAAACAAAGAGGCACATTTGTTAAAATAATTAATTTTGAGTAATGTTATAGTTCCTAAAATAATGACAGCTTCAAATTATGTTCTTTTTTTTTCTCTTTGTCCTTTGGCTTTATTATACTTAACATTATAAATAACAACTTTTTTTTTTTCTTTCTTCTTTGCATTAGCTGTGAATTTTGATGTATACTAATCCACCAGGTTCACTTTCGGCCCATGTGCAAGATTTCATCATGGCTGTCATTCTTGAGTGTAAGTACATTTTTAATGCAAGGCCTTCATTACTCCCTTACATAAGCCTTCCTTTGAACTACTTTGTTTTCTTTTCTACCCTATTACTTCTAATTAAATGTTTCTCAAATCCTAAGAACTAGTTGAATTAAAAATCATTTGTATAGATTCTATTTATTTTCTATCAAATTATTTTTGGATTTTAAAGAAAGTTTTCTTGATCCATTAACTACTCGGTCTTAATTTTATCTTGTCAAATTCCTAATTATTATTTTCTAGATTTTTCATCTACTAGTTCTTATAGTGCTTGTGTTGCTGGACAATGTAAAATTTTGAATTTTAGGAAGTTCTGTTAAATGGTATAATTAAGACATCTCACTATGTAATTACTTTATATTCATTGAAATTGGACTTATTTTTACTTCTTTCTTGTCTCAATTTAGACTGGCATCAGAAATTGCTATGTAATGTAAAAGGAAATAACCTAATGTACAGGAAGTGCATAATAATCAAATGGATAAATATTTTTATGTATATTTACTTTAGTGGTTATTGGGAAGAAGCTATTTTGTATAGATATTGAGAGAGCACATGAAAATATTAAGCATGTATGAGAGAGCAAGAACAGGATCAAATAATGCTATTATCTGTAATTTAACAACTTTATTTCTCACAGTTACTCATATCCCTCTTTCAATCTATGAACAAGACCTATAAATTTTACTCCAGAAATAAAATTTAAATCTATCTATGTTTCTCTTATTTCTATTTCCACCACTATATCAACCCCCGGATAGCTTACCTAGAATTCTGCACTTAGTACCCTCTTAATTTGTCTCCTGTCTTCCAATTAAGTGAAGTTATGTCACTACTATGGTTAGAATCTTTCAATGGCTTCCCATGACAGTTAGGAAAAATATCCAAACTGTTTATGCAAGACCGAGAGCTGTAGGGTCAGCTGTCAGCCTTCTACCTAGATTCTTTATTTTCCATTCATAACTCTGTCTTTAGCATCCTGACATTTATTGTGTTTCTCTCACACTCCAAGCTTTTCTTCTCTATAAAAGAAACCTGTATTGCCCAGACTGCTGAATGGCTAGCCCTTTCTCATTCTTTGCCTCAGCTTGAATGTGACCTTTTAGAGATCACATCTTAAATTACCCTCTTTTTTATTTTTTTTATCTCACCTTCAGTTATTCTGAATCAAATTTTGCAACTGTTTTTTTTTTAAATAATAATTATTATACTCTAAAATAACACTGCTCTCTTATTTATTTTTGTCTCTCAGAACTAGAACATAAGCTCTATGAAAGTCCAGGCTACATAGTATTAGCACTTATAAAGCGTACCTTACATATTAAACAAGTCAATATTTTAGCCTATTCATTAAACAATTACCTATTTGACAATTTCCTTGAAACAAAAATTTTAGAAGAAAAATATTATTTTATTCCTCTCTGTCCTGTAAAAATAATGAAGAAATATTCTATGATTTTATATTTTGTCACTTTTTAGAACTAGCATATTTAAGAGTTTAGTTAGTATATTGCAGCTATACTAACTAAAGGTGCAAGAGTGGCTGCATCAAGTGAGATGATAAGACCACTATCTTTTCTTAGGAGCAAGAAGAGTGTGTGTGAAAGTAGGGTTGCCTATAGAAACAACACAAAGAGAGTAAGGTAAAGAAATATGAAAGTGATTGAAAAAATCTCTGGTATTATTCACAATAATACATTTAGCAGGCTCGTACTAAACAGAAAACAATTACATTAGTTGCTACAAAAAGTTAAAGTTTCTTTACCACTAAGTCAAACACTTGTAAATTCTCACACTTAATCCAGAATAAGAAAATGTATGCCATGTGCTGTTTACATCATATTGGAACGGACTTTTTTCCCCCTGGTTTATGATTTATGATATGGCAAAACATCTTCCAAGTTTTCCCCAAGTGTGGTTATAAACACACATTGAGAATATAAAATTGTGATAACAGGGGAAATAGCATAAAGGATATAGCTGTTATTAATTTATTTCTTAATATTTTTGAAATTATTATAATGAATGAAGAGAATGTTCAGATATATCTATATATCTCTACATTTATATTTATATATAAATCTTATCATATGATTGGGACAAAATTATGTGTTCAACGGGGTGTTTTTGTTTTGTTGCTTTTTTTAAGAGGTAGAACAAAAATTGTAATGATGCGAATTGCCATAACTTTATTTTTCCTGTGTAGATGGAAATGAGATTTTTTTAGAGTAATTTTCTTTTAGAGGTGGATCTGGAACAGAATACATTTTAGTGATCCTTTAATTATGCCCATATAAGGAAAGTGTGTATCCATTGTGAAGAGCTACATGAAGTAATCTAAGAACAGATGTTTAAGACTCAGATGATTATTCTGTTTTATAATATAAACTGTGCCTTTGCAAAATATGATACTCATTAAAACTGTTTGTTTTTATATCTGGACTTGGATTAATATAGTATCCATTCCTGTTAAATTACGTTTATTGTTAGCAAGTAATGGTTTACAGAAGGCACAGATATGAATATAAAGGATAGAGGAGCTGTTCTTAGAAATATCTATATTTTATTCTGTTTGTTGGCATATAAGAGTTCACTGTATTTCAGTAAAGGTCTAGTTGGAGAATAGAGACTAATCCAGGTATTTCAAGCTAGGGAATTCAAGGAATTTGTTAAATAGGATGAAGAAAGTGCTGAGAATTATTATAATAGTAATGCTACCCAAAGATTAACAGTAGAAGATGCTACCATTGCTAGGACAGGAACTGCACAGGGGGAAAACAAAACAAAACAAAACAAATCTCAGCATTCTGAATTGAGCTTGAACCAAAGCAGTGCTACCCAGAAGGGGTCAGTGCCACAAGAGGAGGGTCAGGCCAGTGACACTGGAATTACATGAAGTCACTACTAGACTCATTACTGGAGGCAGAGAGAAATAAGAAATACTCTTGGTTTCTTTTCATTCAAGATTTTCATTCAAATCTTGCACAATTGCCTTCATTGACTGAATCTATCAGGAAACCAGGGAGCAAGGGAGCTTTTGAAACGTAGCTTGCAAGAGAGAGATAAGAAATGGATCTGGAAGTAAACAAGCTAATGATAAGCACAGAGGGCTTCTTCTATACTTTCACAAAAAAGTCTTTAAAAGTTTCAACCCATTCTTAGATATTTCTGGATAATCAAAGAAAGCCTCCTTACCTAGGAAGAGCTTAGTGAAGAATTACAGACCCCCAATGAGTTTGGTGCAGTGGTGTTAGTGGTGATTTCCATTGAAGAATAATTACACTAAATGGAGGGACTGAAAATTGGCTTAAAAAGAAGTACAAAATGGAAGAATTTGGGCAACTGTCTTTGAGATTCATGAAAATAAGAAGCTATAGAGACATTTAAAAAAACTGACTTCTGTTATTAATATGGATTTGAACTCAAAAACCAGTACTTGTGAAAATAAAACATACTATTTGTTGGTATATTACTATGTTCATTGTAATTTCTGAACATTTTTTAAAAGTATTAGATATGAATAACATGAGATTCTCTAGATAGCAAGTATCTTTTACAGCGATATTTGGTACTTGAAATTTATAACTTATCTAGTGAGGACTAGAAAAAAGAATGACGAAGAATTTAACAACTCTTTAAGAGTGTATCTGCAAAGTCAAAAGCCTAGAGCATACGTAGAAGGCTTATAGGTCACAGTGCCATTTAAAAGATACGCAAAAACAAATCTCAGAGGATTTCTATATTTAATTTGAGTTTTTCAACATGTGCATCTATGATCATAAGTTAGATTACTCTATAATTTTTGTGTGCCTTTGTGCAGTTTTGGTAATATAGTTTAATAGTTCATAAAATAAATGGATGAATAATTCTTATTTTATCCTCTGGAAGAATTTCCATCAGTGAGATTTTTTGTTCCTTGAATGTTGAATAGCCATGTATTCATCTCATCACAGTACAGCTATCTGAGCTAGATGCATTTGTTGTAGGAAAAGTCTTAAATATTTAATTTATATTATAGTTCTAAGACTCCTTTAGAATTTCTATCTAGTATATAGTCTTTCTTAGAAGATAGTTTATTTATCTTGGTTTTAAAATATGCATCATGATTTTTTTTTTATAGAATTTTCTTAGTTTCCACTACTTTTCCCATACCAGCACATTTGATCTTCTGACATTCTCCAGACTTTCAGTTCTTCAGATTCCTGACTAAATCCTGGGATAAAGTATAAGAAGTGATTATTGGGAAAGAGCCTTTCAGACAAGAGAATGTTTTTTAGGTAAGATAGCAAAAAGAAAAAAAAAATACAGCTATATGCTTTTCCTTAGGATCACACTTAAACCATAAAGAGATAGAATACAAAAAGTCCAAACAAACAAGAAGATAATATCAAGGGAAAACTATGGTAGCTATAGTAATATCAGTCATTATCAACTACTAAAGAAGGGTAGAAAACTGAATGTACTCAAGGCTAACGTTAACCATTGAAAAATCCTGTTACCTATATGAATATCAGTTAAAATATATCACTAAATACTGGACATTTTAATTATATTAATTATTCCAATCAATGATCATGGTAGGCCCTTCCATTTAATATGTCTTCTTCAATTTTTTTCAACATTTTATAGTTTTTAAAGTACAGGTATTTTACCTCCTTGGTTTAATTTATTCCTGGGTATTTTTTTCTTTTTGATATAATTGTAAACAGGATTGTTTTCTTAATTCCTCTTTCTGATAGTTCATTATTAGTATATAGAAATGCAATAGATTTCTGAATATTAACTTTGTATCCAGCCACTTTACTGAATTCAGGTATTAGTTCTAATAGTTTTTGGTGGCATCTTTAGAATACAATTCAAAAATCCAACTAAAAAATGGGCAGAGGACTCAAATAGACATTTCTCCAAAGAAAACATACAGATGGCCAACAGACACATAAACAGATCTCAACATCGCTAATCATCATAGAAATGCAAACAAAACTACAATAAAATATTACCTCACACATGTCAAAATGGCTATTAACAAAAAGGCAACAAAGAATAAGTGTTGGCAAGGATGTGGAGAAAAGGGAACCCTCATACCCTGGTAGAGGGATTGTAAACTAGTGCAGCAACTTGAAAAACAGCATGGAAATTCCTCAAGAAATTAAAAATAGGACTGCCATTTGACATCATAATTCCACTTCTGGGTATTTATCTGAAGAAATTGAAAATACTAATTTGAAAAGAAATGTGCATTCCTATGTTTATTTTATCCCTATTCCAAGATATGAAAGCAACTAGGTGTCCATTGATAGATAAATGGATAAAGAAGTTGTGGGGTGTGTGTGAGTGTGTGTGTGTGTGTGTGTGTGTGTGTGCGCGTGTGTGTGTATACACACATACATAATACATACATACGCACACACACATGCATGCAATGGAATATTAACCACAAAAAGAAATGAAATCTTGTCATTTGCAAAAAAAATGAATGGACCTAGAGGGTATTAATCAAGTGAAGTAAATCAGAAAAAGACAAATACCATATGATTCCACTTATAAGTGGAATCTAAAAAATAAATGAAAAAATAAAACAAAACTAAAACTAATTTATAGATACAGAGAACAAATTGATAGTTGCCAGAGAAGAGAGGGATTGGGGAATAGAGAGAAAAGATGAATGAAATTAAGAAGTACAAACTATTATAAAGCAAGCCATGAGGATATAAAGAAGAGGATAAGGATTATAGTCGATAATATTTTTATAACTATGTATGGTTTGAGATAAACACTACACTTATCATGATGATCACTTCATAAAGTATATAAATGTCTAATCACTATGCAGTACACTTGAAACTAATATAATATTTTATGCCCACTATAATTTTAAAATAAATTTAAAATACAAAAAAAATTCTACTTTTTGATACCATATACTGTTTTGTCCTTGTATCACATACTAATTAATGTGAATTCCAAATTTTCTAAACTTTGTGTTTTTAATCATCTAATTTGGTTTTTCTTTCTATATCCATTATGCAGGATATAACTGTCTGCCTTATTATGATCTCTGCAGCAAACAAGCTGTCAGGCCATCTTTACATACAGATTTAGTAAACAATATTCTAAGTTTGTTTTCTAAAACCATTTCAGGAATGCATCTAGAAGGTAATGAGACATCAAACTACAAAATATTTTAAAATTTTATTAATTTACAAAATAATTCTGTCAAGATGAATTATAATTCATTAAATTGAGCACTGTGTAAATTACCCACAAAATATAGTCAAATCTTCCTTATTTCAAACCAAATCGTGTAATTACATAGTTACTATGTAAGTTTTATATGAATTAAAATTTATTTACAGATACTTCTGACTTCCTTCGAGGGCATTTAGCATAGACTCTGTTAGGAAATATACTTAGAATTTAAAACAACTTTGTTTTGGAAACAAACCAACCAACAAATTACAACAGAAAATAATACCTCCATTTCTGTCACTGTATTTCCTGCTATGAAATTATACACAGAATCAAGAAACACAATATTTTATGTAGTTGAAATTTCAGGGGGGAAGTGTAACAATATCTAAAGCCATAATTTGTAATAGCATACTAAAAAATATTTATCTACCACAGATGGAGCTCAAATTATCTGCAGAACAAAACTGGAAGTACCTGTAACTTAGAGTTAGCTCAGAAGGTAATAAAGGCAGTTGGCAAATTCTTCACCAAATATTCCTTCTGGAGTCTTGTCGACTCCCTTGAAAGACAATGTCATTCAGTTGCTGGATTTGGCATGCTAATATGGAGAAAATCTCCTTGGGTATTTTCCTATACCGATAGGAGTTTAAAAGCGACCACAGATTTTATAGAACATATATAGCTCTGCTTCAACTGCTATTAACGTTCCAGTATAGATTTTCTTTTTTTCTCTAAAAGTTAAAGATAAATAAGCGTCCATGGAAAAATATCTTTTATTAATTTTTATGTTGGTTTGCTTTGGGGAAGTTTTTGTAAAAAATATATTAAACCTATTTACAGTTTTAGACTAAAAAATCTAGATAAACTTTGTAAATTATTTTTTAAGATTCATAATTTTTACATCATCATTTAAAAAATAAAAAATCATGAGAAGTAATCCAAACAAAGTTCTAGCCAGAAGATACTGGTAAAAATAACGAGGAAGTAGCTATATTTTTTGTACCTTTTTATAAAAGTATGGGTTATGTGCTCATCTCAAATCCTTTAGGGAAAATTGTGGGGAATTTCTAATAGATTAACATTAATATATAAATGAATATAAGTGAACTAATTAATGAATACACGAAATGCAGAGAGATTGTCTCAAGAGAATAAGAACAAAGAATAAGGGGAAATAAAAGAGATGGCATAGCCTTAAGAATATCTTAAAAGAATGGGTTCACAAATGAGGTCACTGACAATAGTATAAGCATTGACTAGGGACTTGTTAGAAATACAAACTCTCAGGATTCTCCTCAAATCTACTGAATCCAGAATTCTAAGTTTGTGAAACTGTAACCTGTGTTTTGAAAATGTTTGCAAGGAGTTCATCTGCATGGTGAAGTTTGAAAGCACTGCCCTAAGATCACCATTTGCAGACCTTACTACCCCTACACAAAGGGAACTCCTCATTAGAACCCCACCTTTGCAGAAACCTTAAATCTCCTTATTTCTCTATCGCCTCCTTGGACCTTTCTGGCAAACAGTAATTATGATGAAATCATCTCACCACACCACTGAACACATTTAAATGAAGACTGGCCTCACTTTATATTCACAAACACTAATATCGAGTGGGCCTCTAGTGCTGCTCTTCTAGTCTCCTAGACTATCCGTGTCTTCTCTTCATTCCACGCATCTTCAAATATCTCCCATTTTCATTCTAATTAGATAACCATGTATTCTATCTACTACAGAGAAAACAGAAGTTATCAGAATAGAATTTCCACTTCATGATACCACCACATTTAACAACTCACTACCATCTGTCCATTTACTTGGCTATACCTTCTCTCGCTATGGAGGAACTACTTTTGCTCCTATTTAAGGCAGTGGTCACTCTTGTGCATTTTGTCCCATTTGCACTAACCTGATCAAGGACAGAATTCAAAAAAACTGCCTCCTCTTTCTTGTATGATTTTATTTTCCTCTTTAGTAAAACATTTTTACCAGCACATACTCACCTTATGCCTTCTTTCACTGAAAAAAAAGAAAAGCACTCTTGACCTCACATGATCTGTTCTCCATGTACTCGAATATTTATTGTTATCTCTTATTTCTCTTTTTCTGCTCCAGTCACACTGCCTTCTTTGTGGTTTCTCAAGTATTCCCGGCACACTCGAACCTAAGAATCTTTGCTTTTAGTTGTCTCCTCTAACTGAAATTTTCTTTCCCTAGACAATTGCTTGATTGACTACCTCAACTTCTTCAAGGCTTAACTTACACCTCACTTTATTTGTGAAACCTATCTGGATAATTCTGTGTAATAGTGTGCCATCATCTTGGACCTTGGGACTCCGGAATCCTCTTACTTATACATATTTTCCTGTTTCTACAGCATTTAGCATAGTCTAAAAACATGTAATTTACTCACTATTCCACTAAACTATAAGAAGTAATGTAAGGTCTAAAGTGAAAAAAATATCTTTTATTTACTAGTGTAACAGATATCTGGAATAAGGAGTGAACTCTCATTAATAAGTATTCATTAAATAAATTAATGCGAAGATATAAAATATACTACTATGAAATCTTTTTTTCATGCTTAACATTAACAGAAAATGGAGACAACGAAGAACTTTTAGTTGAAACACATATTTGATGAATAAGAATTTTATATGCAGCAATGTTCAGGCCCAGGGTGATTTACGGCTTTTATGATGCTTTGTGGTGGTTCATCATCCCTTGATAGATTCCCTCAAGTCTGCCTTTATCTTTGTAATTATTCCCAGAACCAAGAAGGAACTGGAATTCCAGGAAATGTAGTCCCAACTTAATTAACATAGTATGAAATATCCACAGTCCACCTCTTATCAACTGGATATCCACACCAAATACTGTATTTTAACTATTTTTAACTTCCCAAAACAAGCAATTTTCAATCATTTGCACATAGCATAAGATAATTATTCCTTATACAATCAAAAGCATGCTAATTTGCTCCCCAAAAGAAGATATAAAGCCCGATGTATCATTTATTTATCTTTGGCTGAAGTTTGAGTCCAATTCTAATTGAGTCAAAAACACTTTGATATTCTTAAATTCTTATACATCAATTCTTATTAAAACATTTTATTTCAGCTGATAAAGCAATGGAATGCAAGAAGAAAATATTTACTATATATACTGATGTATTCATATAAAAATAAAGAACTAGTAACTATTACATTCCTTATTTCATATTTCATTACTGGCATTTATATCTGCTTCTTCCACAATCATTCTATATTCCCATATCTTTAGCAAACAACTGGCCTGCCCATGATTCCTTGCACTGTGGGGTGTCTGATACATTTCCCTGATGACTATGGGTCATAGTAGTCCTGACTGCCCTGGGTTGTAATAGTTTTCTGATAACTTTTATCACAGGACATGAGGGTCCTGAGAGGTGTCTCATGGGTTACCTTTCATTCCAGACATAACATCTCTTTGCTCCTATTGTGTAGTAGCAACCTAATTTCTATTTGAAAGTGAGGGTTAAGTGTCCTATTCAGTACAGTAACTCACTTCTCTTCCTGTTGGTTTACTGGACTAAAGAGCTCAGAGAAGCCATATGGCAGTCTCTCTCAATTGCCAGTTTAATGGAACCATTGCCATGTTCCCTGCTAAAGCATTCATTTACAATAAAACTAAGACCTGGATATCCGCAGAAACCAAAGTTATGAAACTAGAAAATAAAATAATTGCTGTTCATTCATTAGAGATAATGACTAGCTGATGGCAATTCAGACACTCAGCAATAGGTATTGTTCAATGAAACCATGCATAACTTAGTCCCCGCTATCACAGCCGCTTTGTTCATTAGCCAATTTTGTGAGGACAGAACGGTTGGGAAAATGTTGAATGATGTCTATAGAAAAGAACATTTTTTATCACCTAATTACTAAGACTTCTTCTGCTAAGATTGCTCCTTGGACAAACAACCTAAAAACTCTTAGAATCTCTCCAAACTGCTAGAGCTAATACAATGAATCCAGAATATCTGCCAGCAAATGTGACTCAACCCAACATTACTTTATTCTATCTCTATTCACCTGTAGGAAGCATAGATTTAAATGAAAAACCTTATATATTTTTGATTTCTTCACAGGATACAATTAATAACTTATCATCTGGGGCCTTCAGAGTTAAATCTAAATCTAGAAGCAATGAGAGTTGGTGGGCATAGTCCATAGAAATATCAGCTATTCCCTTTGTGGCAATTAGTTATTCAAGCAAAGAGAGACCTCAGCCCTCAAGGGAGGAAGGTTGCTTCTGCAGGCAGAGGAGGCTCAGTCTCGAATTAGCAACCAAGTTTCCTAGCTGACAAGAATTCACACACACTTTTCTAGTCAGTGCCTTAATTTTAACATAAGAGTACTTGCAAGATTGTGAATTCAATTTGCATTGCAATTCAACCACCTACAATATTAGACTTTGGGCGTGTTTTTTTATAATCTTGTCTCTGTGTCTACAGAGGATAAGGATTTATTGTAGAGTCATCACAAATTTTTCTGATCATTTCCCAAGACTTCTAGTTGTGAATTTAAAGCCCTGAACTAATTGTTCTTTCTCTCTCTCCAAGTACTACAACACAATTAGAAATCACCAATGAATTCCATTATACTCTTTATTTTCCCTAAAATATTTCTGATGGCAATTGCTCTGTCACCCTAAGCCTTGCCTTCTACAGACATTGGATTACAAGAGTTTAAGTATGACAGCGCAAGTGAATGTTTTACCACAACTGGCCGTGGACTACCAGCCCCTTTACCACTGTCAACAGTGCCATTAATTCCATTAGAACTATTTACATCAGAGCAATATTTCAAAGAACTCTTACTGAAGGGTGTAATTTTTGGAACCATTTGCAGGACAAGTGATTAATTAAGAATGCAAAAACAATATGAACGATACAGAGTTAGGGGTATGTTGCTGTGATTAACTTTTCCACAACTGTGGAAGCATGTGGCAAACTGTACAGAAGGTTCTTACCTCTCTGACTTAATATTCTTACATTCATAACTAAATATGTTTTTTTAATCAAAAGATATTGGACTTTATCCAATATTAAGCCTCTGAGATTTGTTTTTGCATATCTCTTAAATGGCACCGTGACCTATAAGCCTTCTACGTATGCTCTAGGCTTTTGACTTTGCAGATACACTCTTAAAGAGTTGTTAAATTCTTTTTCATTCTTTTTTCTAGTCCTCAATAGATAAGCTATAAATTTCAAGTACCAAATATCACTGTAAAAGATACTTTCTATCTAGAGAATCCCATGTTATTCATATCTAGTATGCTTACTGGTAATTAACCCAATGACCATTTCACAGATTGGCCAACATGTAAAAACCTGAAAATAAAATGAAATAAAAATTCTTCTAGGATGAGAAGGTTGAAAACACTTATATACTGCTTCTGGACATAAGAGATTAGCATCATAGAAAAATTTAATGAAATTGAAGATGTTTATGTCTTCTGACCTAGTGGCTCAATTCTTACACAAATACAAGTAGAGATGTACTAGAATGTTAATCAAGGCATTGTTTTCAACATAAAATTAAACCTAAATATTTTTTGATAGGAGAATGGAAAAATAAACTGTATTTTCTTGCAATGGAAATTTATAGGTAGGAAGAACTATAAGGTAATTGATACTATACCTATCAAAATGAATTAATTTTATAAATGTAAAGGTGTTAGGTGCACAATGGTAGGTAGACAGTGTTCAGGTGCTGAAGAAGACTTATAGGACCCTAGAGGACAATGCTTACAAATCTATAGTTTATTGCAGGAAAGGACAGAATATCACAAAACACTAAATTAAGGATTTATTTCATTACCCAAAGCTGTGTCATAGCATGAGGTTTTGACATGTCATGCTCTAGCTCCTATTTTACTCCCTCAACAGGAAGAAATATATAAATATATTTCTGTATATTTTCCTTGGATCAGAAATAATCAAGATGTGCGTAAAATACTTTAGAACCAAGAAATGCAAAATGGAATCTTGGCCAGGATTTCTTATACCCGATTGGTCTCAAGCATATTTTTACTATGCAACCAGCTTAAAACTTGACTTATCATTACTAATCTTACTTTTATCAATAAACAATGACGAAAATCTGGCATAAACTACTCCGAAACTCCTTGTACCAATGATTATAAAGAAGCACTATCAGTCAGTATTTTCCATGACTTTACCAGGGTTAGTTACATGCAAGAACTTTAGCAGATTAGTTCACATTAATTCGAGGACTGTGGAAATTAACCTTTATAGCATACTATGGAGAATTTTAAGAGAGATATGTGCAGTATAGTATCATTTGTATAAAGTTTGAAATCCTGCTAAACAATACACATAAATGATAGCATAGTGTATGCATATTTCTTAAATTATTTTAACATAAGTTGTTAAAATATAAGATCTAAAGCTTAACATATGTTTTAAAGTATAAAGAAATACATGGATGTTATAATCACTAATTCTAGCATAATAATAATTTTCCATAGAGGAAAGAATGTATGTACAAAGAGTTATATAAACAGAGCTTAACCTGTAGTAGTATTATATTTCTTAAGCTGTGTGATGTGATGACTGTCTATTCACTATGTTGGGCTCTCTAACTTTTGTTTCAAAAATTTAAAAACATTTAAAAAATAACTATGGAAAAGAAAAGTAATAGAATTGGAAGTAATGAGTGAATTCATTTAACTATAGAATAAAGGATCAACAACTGGGAAATTATAATTTTAAAAAAATACCATGGATATTTATAAGAATGTCATGGTGTTCATAAGAGTGACAATGATTGACTAAAGGCAACACAAACAAAAGATAAAAAGTAATTTTAGTGTGATTTTAGAGTCTAAGAAATCAAGAACATATATATGTATAAATATAAGTATAAATATACATATGTAAACATATGTATATATAAAATTAAGAACATATATATGTATAAATATAAATATACATATATAAATATGTGCGTATATATATGTAAATTTTGTGCGTGTGTGTGTGTGTGTATAAATGATTAGGCACAGTAAGACTTACAAAAATATTGAACTGGATAGAGATGTGGCTGTTTGGCCACCATCATATTTCCTACACAAGTATGCAAAAAAAGTGATGATGCCACCAGTAGGGTAATAAATGTACCCTTCTCAAAGTTACATCAGGCCAGCAGATGAGAAGAAGAGACAAGGAGTTCATCAGTTAGCAGAGTGCAGGCAGAAACCAATAAAGGACTGTTGTCCACAACCAATCCAAAAGCTGTAACTACTACTTCCCTAGGGACTATGCATCTATCCCAGAACTTTCTCCACTTCACCACCTTCTGCCCCACCTTATCAATAGCCAATGTAAATTCCTTCAGAACAACTTATGTCTTTCCTCCCCAAACATATTGTATAAAAGAGCCCCGTCAGCCCCAGGATGGCAGACATGTGTTTTTCTCCATCTAGCCCTGCTGTTGATGGTTTAGACTGCAGGCCCTAAGACTTGGTCCTTTTTTCTAGCCAGCATGTGGCTAAATAAATTCTTTCAGAAAAGCTTTTAGCTCTAAAGGTTTATGTTTAACAGGTCTCCTTGCTGGCTGCCTGGCTTGAAGCAGTCTGCTGTGAACTTTAGTGCATTTATATCACTCTGTAAGTATTGCTCTGAATATATACACATCAGTCCCTTTTACCAGTCTTACAGTTGGTATTAGCCAGTCCCTTAGCTGAATGGTCTAGTTTGTATCCATACAATGAATACGAAATGGACTCTAATATCTGCCTGGCAATCATTCTACATTTTCCTAACTCCTTTACTTTCTCACTCTCTTAGAAGACTGTTTTATACCTGTTCATCTCTCCTCAATTCCCCACACATCCTCTCTGTTACTCACTCTGAGCTCATGAGTCATATTGTTCAATTTACGCAGAATACTAAAGAAATCAGAAAAGGAATGTTACATGTATCACAGCCCCTTGCCCCTGATGCATTCACTCACATTCATCTTTTGACAGTATGAACACTTGTCCATACCTCTTCTATCTATGATCTCAACTTCAAGTTGTGTGTTTTACCCTATCTTCTCTCACCTACTCAGTGATAAGACTGTTAACTATTTTCTCTTCGGAGTTATCAAACTTTTCCTTTCTGCTTTGTCATTCTACTCAGAAAATTAAAAAAAAAAATTCTATTATTTCTTTCATCATCATAAACCCCTATTGACCCCACTTCTCTCACCTGATCAACCCCTAAGTTCCCTTTATAAAAAAAAAAAATCTGGAAAGAATTTCCCATACTTTTATTCCCTCTAATGCTCCTCCCTTTATCTTGTAACATTGTGTAATGAGTTCTGTGTCCCTACAGCTAAATGAACACTGCCCAGTGAATTTATAACTGATCTCCATGTAGCATGGGGAACAATAGATGCCACTCTCTTCCTTGGAAGGCTTTCCTCCCTTCAATTCTAGATAGCACAGTAAACTACTTTTCCTCTTTTTTCACTAGTAACTTCTCCTAATCATTCTCCTTTGCCAGCTCCCCTCCTATGACCTAAAATAGTCACATTGGAGTAACCCTGGACTCCATCTTCATATGTGCATTTTAGATTACAACTCTTTCTCAAACATACTCTGTACTCCCCTTCCTTTTTTT
>NW_011888869.1:1406582-1431393 GCF_000151845.1 Pteropus vampyrus
TTTCCCATACTTTTATTCCCTCTAATGCTCCTCCCTTTATCTTGTAACATTGTGTAATGAGTTCTGTGTCCCTACAGCTAAATGAACACTGCCCAGTGAATTTATAACTGATCTCCATGTAGCATGGGGAAAAATAGATGCCACTCTCTTCCTTGGAAGGCTTTCCTCCCTTCAATTCTAGATAGCACAGTAAACTACTTTTCCTCTTTTTTCACTAGTAACTTCTCCTAATCATTCTCCTTTGCCAGCTCCCCTCCTATGACCTAAAATAGTCACATTGGAGTAACCCTGGACTCCATCTTCATATGTGCATTTTAGATTACAACTCTTTCTCAAACATACTCTGTACTCCCCTTCCTTTTTTTTTCCTTTTTTAAGGCTCTGAAATAGGTTTTGTAACCTGACAAACTGTATGCTACTTACTTAATTTTTATTGCCTATTTCCCTCTATTATGAGTTCTAGGAAAAAAGTGATTTTTCTCTCTTCTGTATCCTAGTCTGTTTCTAGTACTTAGAGAAGTGCCTGGAACAAGGTTTGTACTCAGTAAAAATCTGTTGAATATGTGAGTGCTTCATGTGCCTCTCATTCTGACACTACTGTTTCAAATTTTGTCAGGATAGTGGCCTGAGGTTACTGGGTAGAGGTTAGGGGGTTGGGACAAGCACAGAGACCTGTTGTTAAAATACAAGACTCCTAAGTTTTAAATACTATATATGGATAGAACAATTGGCTATAGTTATGCTTAAATACACTCACATACAAATAATTGAGGGAATTGTACTGCTAAATAAGGTCTACTAATTAGTCATTTTTGCTTTTTAAACCATATTCTAATTCTTGGCTCTCAAACTCATACAAAAAAAAACAAAAAACAAAAAACAAGTTTTAAATGCTTTGCATATCTGAAGAGGAGAATCTCTCTCAATACCCAAGTAAAATTTGGCCACATGGGAAAATGAACAAAGAATCTATTTCCCAAAGGCAGGAACAAGGTAAAAGAAGATCTCTCTAAATTGTATGAGTAGCTACTGGAGGGGCTAAACAAGTGCTCCTCTACAAATGGAATAAGGCATCCTTGCTATTCCTACAGATAGGACATATTTCAAATTTTAAATTTTAGTAATTTTTTTTTATTGCTGCATAGTAGGTGAGTTGAAACCACATTACTTCTCTTTTAGTTATAGTTCATCAGATCGTATGAAATCACTTAAGGTAGTAGAAACAAGTCAAAATATCTCATTAATCACAATAAGTATAAATGGATTAGAATTCTTAATTAAAAGATTATCATATTTGATAATTTTTTTCAATGTTGAACTCTATGTTGTTTATCAGACATCTGTAAATGAAAAATATTGAGATTAAAGAGATGAAAAAAGGCAAAACACACAAATATTAGCCAAAATAACTGGAACTGTTATTTTAATAGCCATATCACATATAAAGGGCTTTAAGACAAATATAAATTTTAAGGATATAAATTTTAATATATGATGATTGAAGGATCATTTCATCTGAAATTGAAAAAAATTTATATTGTCTTTGATTTCCCCAGGAATCTGAAATTTTGGAAATGGGATTTTAGACACGTGAAAGAATTAACGGTGTAATGTCAGATGATTCAATGACATAGAAATACTTCAAATATGGTCAAAAATAGTGATCTCCTAAGACCAAGAAAATTATGTCGAAAGAGTACGAACATAATTTTAAGAATATTTTGCTAGTCAGCATTCAGTCAGTGAAATAGAAACCAAATAGACATTTAAAACAGAGAGGAATTAATACGGAGAATATGATACCCACAAAAGCAGGGCTGGAGAAGTGAGAGAGAAAATACCACTAATTTTTTTATTAAACAATACAAGGGGGGAGTAAGACAAATTTATGTGGGCGAAGTAATCAAAAATGTAAGTTAAACCAAATGCTAATGCTCATTGTGATATCATGTTTATCTGAAATAAACATAATCAAGGATTTTCTCCTTTGGCTAATGGCCGATGAAATGTAAATCGATGTATATGTCCTATATAACAGTTGAGGGTATAAATTTATGTGCAAGAATGTTCATTAATTCATCCCGCAAACATTTATCGAATATCTAATATGCATGAAATGGAACTCATATTAGCTTTTATAGCAGCTGAAAACACAATATAGACACTATTCTCAAGAAACTAATGCTCTAGTTGGGGACAAAAGACAAAGAAATTAAAAGTATACTGTGACTTGTGCTAATAAATTGCATGGAAGAGAGTAAAGTAAGGGAAGGGGACTAAAGCGGAACAAAGAATAAAATTTCTTATATAGAACAGTAATAGAAGCCTGGATAGTATATTATTCACCAAAAAGATGAAGAAAGGGAGGCTATAGACTCCGTAGGTATCTCAGGCAAGAACATTCTAGAAAGAGAGAAAGGCAACTGCAAAGACAGAGGTGTGGTGACAACCATGAATGAAGAACAGTGAAGAGACCTGTGGGATTAGAACACAGTGACCAGTGCTAAGAGAATTAATATATGAAGCGAGAGCAGCAGTAGTGGCTGGATCTTATAAGATTTTGTAGCACAAAGGATTTTAAATTTTGTTCCAAGCGAGATAAAAATAATGAGTATAATGGTTTGGCTTAGATCATTCTCTCTGAGTTTTATATTGAAAAGTGTTACAGGAGGACAGGGGGTGAAAGAAGGAAGAACACTTGGGAGTTTATGGCAATAATTCAGGTGAGAGAAAAGCATAGTGGTTTGGACCAAATAGTTACTGGTAGAGGCTGTATGAATAAGACAGATTTTTTATGATTTTTCATTGAAGAGAAACGATTTAATGATGTTTTGAATATAAGGGATAAAAGGAAAGAGAAGATTCTAAAATAAATTCAAGATGTATTTTGCTTGTACAACTGGAAAGATGAAGTTTCAATTTACGAAGATGAAGAAAACTATGGGGGGAATAAGTTGTAAGGTAGAAATCAAGAATAAAGTTTAATTCATTTGAATGGAGATGTTAAGTAACTAGCTTAATATACAGGTCTAGAATTCTGGGTGGATATCTCAACCAGAAGTATCTGTCAATCATCCTTAAAGAGATGGTATTTAAAGTCTGTCGAACTGAGTGAAGCGGATGGATTAAGTGAGAGCAAAAAATTGCCCTTTGAATTTAGTGAACTGGATATAAGTGAAGATATTTTGTTGGGTAATGAGTGAAAATTAGTGAATTCAAGAAAGACTGAGAGAAAAAGACATGGAAATAGTCTTCAGTTTTGTTGTAAAGTGATACAACAGGGAGGAATAGTTATGGTGTAAAAAGATGTATTTTTTATGTGAAAAAAAGTATAAAATGATCAGTGAGCAAAGGGAAAAGAATATAACAGAGAGAGGAGGAGCGATTCCTGGAATTATGTCCCTGAGTAAAAAAAAAAAAAAAAATGATGAGATTTAGTGAGTAAGTGGAAACATCCATCCTTCTTAATAGATGTAGTGACAATATATGAGAACAGTGGTAGATGAGTTGGAAATAGGATGCTGAGAACTTCTAGAATTTCTTTTCTGTGGTTATTCCTGTTCCTTGGTAAAATAGAACAAAGAGTGGTATAGGAGTGGTGGTCATGTAGCATTCTGAGGAAAGTTCTCTTTAGCGTAAAATACTTCTTGGAAGGAGTGGGAGAGTTGCTGAACTGGGTAATTGTAAGAGGATTGCCAAGTTGCACCAGAGGCCCGCCTGAGGTTAGTGGTCATTTTAATGAGTCCAGTCAACAAGATTGAGTATTTTTCTTCAAGCACGGGGTTGATGGAAGATTCCTGGACTGGGGATTCTCTAGGCAGTTTTATGAGCAAAACAGATTATGTTGGCTGCTGAGGATGTTTCAAGGGAGTGATAATAATGAAAAGCCATGGATTCTAATCTAGAAGTGGAGAAAAGTGAGACTAGGATAGGGATGAAGACTGGAAAATAGGTGGCAGAATCATTTTCTGTGCAGACACATAATAGTAGAGTCAAGGCACTGCAAGAAATGATTGAGCTCTGGATACACACCACAAGGGAAATCTGGTGACAGTAAATAAGGTCTATTTAAAAAAAAAAAAAAATCAAGAAAAAAAACGAGGGGATAGAAAGAATATTTACAGTATAAGAAAATATTTTCTTTCTTGTTATACCTTAGCTTTTAAAATCCATAACTTGGGTTTTACAACAAAAAGCATTAGGATATATATTTTTTAAAACTTTTTTTGTACTTTTAAGTAAGATGTATATAAAGGACTCAGTGCATATAAATAGTTTCAAATTACTCTTTCCATTTTAAGTACATAATGACTGCTATAGACTAAGAATAAAAATAGAATGTTTTTATTTCCATTTTAAAGGAAAAAAGAAACATTTGGTTTATGGGAGGATAGGGTATTAGTTGTAAATATATAAGAATAAATACAATAAAAATATAAACAAACTGGTAATTCCAAAGAAAATTAAACAATTTAAACTCAGACTCTATAGCAATAGGAACGAGGACATATGGAGCAAATCACTAACTCAAATGTGAACCACGGTTGAGAATCTGGTGTATTTTTGGGAGAGCATCGTTGTCTTCTTTTAGGAAATCTCTTTCTTATCAGAGGATGAGCTAAGGATGAACAAACAACTTATGGAGCTTAAGTGAGAGACATAATAAACGTTGAGAACAAAATGTCCAAATTACACAAAATTTGACAAATGTAGGAGTTTATTCCTGAAGAACCCTTAAAACCTAGTTTTAGTTAGGACAATATAGCAATGGCAGTAGCTAATTATGCACCACAAAAGGCCAGAATTTGACAGCTTTCAGCCACCTTTTCCAACAAAAGGCTGTTATCAAGATTTTTCATGGTAAATGCTTTTAATGAAGCCCCTGTAGGCAAGTTGTCAAGGTGTACACATGTCATGTTGGATGTTCCTCTTTTAAAAACGAGATGAAAATTGCTGAGAACACCTTGGACCGCCCTCCTCTGCAGAACATGTCTTCTGCTGCCTCTAATGACCAATCTATAAGACCTAAATAACGGTACAATTTCCTGCTGAATGTCCCCCCAGGAAACACAGTTACATTGATGTATCAAAAATGTTTAGTGACAATGCCTATTATTACATTCTTGATTTTCTACCTTCTAGGTTTTTTGACACATTTTTTATTATATAAGGATTTGGAAAGCAATACGAAGAAACTGTTTTTTTTTTCCTTTTAGCTGGAGCAAAAGTATTTGAGAATTTAACTAGCTCATTAGTTCATTTAAATCCTGTGGTAAATTCTAATATTAAAGAAAACATATTTTGTGTAAAGCAGATGTTTAAAAGAACACAAATACAGTGGCCATATGTTTGTTTTATAAAAAATTTTATACAGCTTAGTCCACATATATGTTAATTCACTTGTGTAAGAAGTAAGGGTTATGATTTTCTAGTTTATTCTGAGTATGAAATAAAAAGGACAGAAAAATCTTTTTTTCCCTGTACTGCTCTTTCTCCATATTTTTGAGGTATTATTATATTTATCTGTATTAAAATAATGGCTCCATGGAATATTTGAATGTAGAAATATTTCTTTATGTGTTGTTAATTTATAATATAGAAAAGGAGACTAGCAAGATGGCTTTTCTGTATGGATTAATATGCCCCCAAAGTGATAGGTTTAATTTATATATATATTTTTACCAAGATGACAACTCTAAGGTTTGGTTGATGCCACTAGGGTCAAGAATAGTATTAGATAAGGTAGGTGGGGGTAACAAACAGGCCCCAAATGCATAATGACTCAAAGGCAGCATATTTATTATTGGTTCATACCTTGAGGATAAGGAATCAGGATGTTTTTCATTAGGATTCAGGAACCCAGGCTGATAGAGGCTCCAACTTCTCTAACACATGATTTTGAAGGTTTCCCTGAGGGTAGAATTTCTCTCAGTCACCCAGAAATTGAAGAGCTGGTGACAGACACATAGAGGTTTCCAATGGCCAGGTATGGAGGTGGCACTCATCAATGCCACACACATGGAGTCTGGCTCTATACCTATAAAGAGAAAACTCATTTTGATTATTAGTCAGTAGTCTCTGCATAAGTATCTTCCTTTCAGGCTTTATGCAGGCCCTATTAATGCTACAAACACATTCAATGAGAATAGTACAGTCCACATGGAGTAATCATATTGAATAAATTTAAAACTTCTACAGATACTGCATAGATGTGAGACTCTAATTGTTAAATATCTATTCATCCTTAGTGGGATGTTTAGGAAAATCTTACATAACTATGTTATATCTGTCCTATTGATTCTTCTGTCATTTTCTTAGTTTGGTGTGATCTATTGATAGTTGGAAATTTGATTTCCTTAATCAGCTTTTTTTTGGTATCAATTAAACTTGCAATTTCCTTTCAGAGCTGATATACAAACTACAATGAATTGATATTTCTAATATGTACACTTTAGATCCTTGTCTTTAACAGAAATTATATTCTATTTTTAGGCATATGGCTATAATTTCAAAACAGGTGAGAAATTGTAGATGTATGATAGAGTCAGTTTAGACTTCTAAATTTCCTCCTCATAGAAATGAATGTTAAGAAGAATAAAAAGAGTAAACAAACAAACAAGCCAGGAAAACACTCTGAAATGATTAGACAAAAAAGATGCCAAGCTTCTTGTTCTAGTCTTGTTGAAAGTAGTTCATATTAAAAGATAGACATTTTTACATTTTTACAATTCAAATT
Source organism: Pteropus vampyrus (assembly GCF_000151845.1). NCBI lineage: Eukaryota > Metazoa > Chordata > Mammalia > Chiroptera > Pteropodidae > Pteropus > Pteropus vampyrus. The sequence continues at coordinate 1,413,319 of NW_011888869.1, forward strand.
TGGTTCCAGATATCAGATCTCCTTCCTCTGTCCTACCTATAAAGAGTCTAAAAATTAAAAGTAGGTAAGAGAAATCCTGAAAAACCTACAGTGATCTCAACACAAACACATACTTCTGCAGAGACAGACCAAGAGGTACAGTAAACATCCTTGAGGAAAAGCGCAGACGTTCTTTTCTTATCACTTTTGTATCACACCCAAAGCAAGAAGTAAATTCTGGATCTCGCTTATTTTGTGGCTCTAAGTTAAAAAGAAGTTAAATGGATATATCTAGAGATAATTATATTTATCAATACTGAAAACAAAAAAGACAATAAAAATAATCCTTTTAGAAAGAAAAGAGAATAGAATTTCAGGTAAAATTAGGTAATTCGGGTGAATGGCCTGTAGTTTTACAGCAGAGGAACATCTATAAACTGTGGTAACAAGAAGCATCATTGTTTGCCATGGGCTAGTGAGCAGAAATGAGAGAATGAAATATAAAGGAAAACTGGGAAATTTTAGTGTGATGGAAATGCTCTAAATTTTTATTATGATGTTTACAAAACTGTCAATGTTTGTCTAAATCTATAAAATTGAACACTTAAAGTGGTTGAACATTATAATGTGTATACCTTACCTCCATGAAATTGGTTAAAAACTAAACAAAAAATAAAAATATTAAGCATAATATTAAGCATAAAATGATTGGCAAAAAGAAAAATATTAAGCATAATATTAAGCATAAAATAATTGGCAAAAGAAGTATTGCAGTCCAGGTATTTAGAAGGGCCTTCTGAAAACAAAAAGTGGGGAGGAAGAAATTGTGAGCTGGGACTCAAATTGAAATCAAAACGGGTTTGGGACTCTGACATATAAAATTTGGTGGGGACGCTATTCAATCCAGAGCCCTGAGTATATAATTGACATATTTGAGAGTTACCGATTACTAAAACCTCAGCACATGACATGTTGGTCATTGTCTTGGTGAGTGGTGTTTTTTCCCCCTATGCCTATCGGTATAGAGGATTGGAAAAAATTCACATTCATATGGAAAGGACAACAATGTTCATTTATAGATTTTCCACAGGGTTAGGTTAACTATCTTGCCTTCTGTGGTAATGTAGTCCAAAACGATCTGGCCCATCTAGGTATCTCTTGGAACATTATGCTGATACATTATATTGATGACATCTCATTTTGATAGAACAAGCACTATGTGGCTGGTATGCCAAATCTTGGTAAAGCATGTGCTCCAGACCTTGGAAGATGAACTTTCTGAAGTATCAGTCAGGGACCTGTCAATCAGTAAAGTTTTAGGGTCTGGTGGTCCAGATGTGCAAGGATATTCCCTCCAAATAGGAGACAAATTGCTGACACAAAGGCTGCCAGACTTGGATGAGGCCCATATTAATGCAGTGCTCAGCAGCAGATTTAGGCTGCCATTGTGTTATTGTAGGTCTCAGTGATGAGAAAAGATGCAGTTTGGAGTTTATGGCAAATTCCAGTGGAATAATCACCAAACAGATCTTTAAGGCACTGAGACAGTGTCATACCATTGGCAGTGAAGAATTATTTGCCTTTGGAAAAATATTCCTAACATTCAGCAAATAGCTGAATACAATGAATGAGTAAATGTGACTAGAGTACTAGGCAATAAAGGCAGAAAGGCAGATAGGAGCAGATCGTATAGAACGTTATAAGATAAGCTAAAGAGCGTCAAATGCAATGGTAAAATGGAACCAGCAGGGTCTGATATATAATTCTAAAGAAACACTCTGGCTGCTGTGGGAAGAATGAACATAGTGAAATAAAGTGGAAGCGAGAAGTAGATCACTTGGAGAAGATGAAGATTTAGAGTGGTAACAATGGAGGTGATAAAGTTATTCTGAATTTGTTTTAGATATAGAAGTAAAATAATGACTGGTAGATTAGATACATAAAATAATTTGTGGCGGTGTTTCTCAGTCTCTAATATTTATATGAATCATCTGGGGATCCTGTTATTATCCAGATTCTGTATCTATAGATTTGAATCGAAGCACATGATATTCCATTTCAAACAAGTTCTCAGGTAATTGTGGTCCAGGATCACACTTAGTGTATCAAGTACCTAAAGATTGGAAATGAGGATAATTTTGGAGGTTTTGAGCTGAGTAACTGGTTGGATGATAGACTGATGCTGATAAAAGAGATTGTATAGCTGCTGTTGACGGGACAGTGGATTGAGCATTTTGTTTGACCAAAATAAGTGTAAGATTATCATTAAAAATCCATGCTGAGATGATGAATAAACAACCAAATTTGTCAGTCTGGAATGCAGAAGAGAAAGTAGGATCAGATTTGGTATTTCAAGATCTGTTTACAAATGATACTTGTATAACTTACAGAGAATGAGTAGATAGAAACTCAAATTGAGCTAAGTCCTGAGCTCTGAGCCATTTTTACATTTTATAGTATAAAATATAAACCAAGCTCACAAATTTTTAGTTAAGAAACGGTCAAAGCTAGTTTATTGCTTTTTTAAAGCTTTAGTGAAAGGAAGAAAGCACAATATTGCAGCTATCTCAAAACATACAAAAATATTAGAGGATAATTTTAGCTTCCTTTTAGAACAAAGACAGGAAAGGAAACAAAATAGACAAGTGATTTCATTTACAAATTAAGTGAACAATAGCATTACCATATTTTATTAAATGACGTATTTCCTACCACCCCCATTCACCAGAATATGACTCTTGAAAACTTTCTCAAACAAAGCACTGGAAGCCTTTGCGGTTAACATAAATTTTAATGTAAAAGTTTATATTTCAGATCACTAAAGACAGTCTCAGTAATAGAATAATTTAGAAGAACTATCATTCTTATCTCTTACATCGAATGAGAAGAAAATACAATATAGCCCCTCTTCTGCTTACAATTGACCACAGTCAATTTTAGAGTTAATTGTCTGTCTCAACCTTATTAGACGTCAGGCAGGCTCTAATTTTTTTCTCCATTGTTGTGAATACTATGGTCTTTAGCTTTTCTAAACAGCTAAAGGAAATGATTTATAAAACAGAGTGAGCAGTGTATTTTTATTTAAGTGAAATATATTACCACCTTTAAGTTAATGCTGATTTTATGATTAAATGAATATTTATATCTCTGATTTCATACTTTTATTGATTAAAGAAGAGGATAATATTGTTTTATTTCTATAACATCTGAAAGCATTTTACAAAATCTAAAATTCCATTCTAATGAAAATAGGTGGATCTTTTCTTAACATGAGCTAGCTAGTTAGATATAAACAAATAATGGGAAAGAAAGGGAAGAGGAAGGCAGGAGAGACATGTTCAGAAGAGGAAACGAACATAATCTTTGGTGGTAAAACACTAGAAACACTCTCATTAAAAGTGAAACAGAACAAGGATGTGCACTATTGGTATGTTCATGTAACATTATGGACATATTAACAAATGTAGTTAGTCAAAATTAATGCATACGATCAAGAAGAGGGGGCACATGTATACAATGGACTATTAGTCATTGAAAAACAAAAAAAAAATCATTAAAAACATTAATGCATATGTATATGTACGTGGGATAAATATGTAGTGTAAATTCATATAGTCTCTTATGTTTTTAAATGTCATTTTCAGATTAGATGATCAATTTAGATGATGTATTGCTGTAAAGCCTATGATAATCAGCTGAAAAGTTATTAGAAATGATGTGAGAAATGGGCACTGTGAGTACTTTCCTATATATATCTAGTAATACCTATTAAAAAATGCTGGGAAAATATCACATACAAAATGCTGGAAAAATTTCACATACAAAATAGAAAATAAAACTCCAAAATTTTGAGTATTGAACTTAATAAATGTTTAAGATATATTAGAACATTTAAAAACTCTGAATGTCAATAAAAGATTTTATTGGATTCTATTAACCAATGACACCATAAAAAATTAATTAAGTAATTAAAAAAGGAAAAAAAAACTATTTTACTCAAATTTAAAAAACGGACAATAGATCTGAATAAACACCTCGTTAAAGAGATATACAAATGGCCAATAAGCATATGGAAAAAATGCTCACTATCCTATGTGATTATGAAATTACAAATTAAAATAATGTTGAAATACCACTACATATCCATTAGAATGGTTTCAATCCAAAGTACTGGCAATAACAAATACAGACAAGGATGTGGAGCAACAAGAACTCATTCATTCCTAGTGGGAATGCAAAATGATGTAGCCTCTTTGGAAGACAATTTGGCAATTTATGCCAAACGAACATAGTCTTAGCATATGTTCCAGCAATTACACTCCTAGGTACTTGCACAAATGAGTTAAAGAGCTAGATCCAAACAAAATTCTGTGCACAAATGTTTATAGAAGTTGTATGCATAAGTGCCAAACACTGAAAACAATCAAGATGCCCTTAAATAGGTGAATGCATAAACAAACTTTGGTACATATAGTGCAATGTTATCAGCAATACAAAGAAACGAGTTATCAAGTCATGAAACAACATGGAGGAACCTTAAGTGCACATTGCTAAAGTGCAAGAAGCCAATCTGAAAATTTACACACTGTAAATTTCCAGTTGTATAATATTCTGAAAAAAGCCAAACTCCAGTGACAGTAAAAAGATCAGGAGTTTCCAGGGAATATGGGAAGGGAGTGATGTGACTACATCAGGACATTTTTTAGCATGATAAAGCTGTACTTGAAAATACTGTAACAGTCTGTAAAGATATATGATATTATTCATTTTTCAAAACCCATGAAACTGTGCAACACAAAGAGGAAACCCTAGTGTAAACTATGAACTCTAGTTAATAATAATATATCAATGTTGGTTTATTATTGGAAACAAATGTCCCATGCAAGATATTAAAAAACAGATGAAAATGTGGGAAAGGAGTATTAGCTGGTCTCTGTACTAGCCGATTAATTTTTCTGTAAACCTAAAACTGCTCATAAAGTCTTGATTTTTAAAGATGGTGAAGTAACTCGCAAAGACTTGAAAAAAATGATTTTTATATAAACATAGTTTATTTCTCAAATATTACAAAGTTTCAGTAAAAAATATTTTTCATTACTATATTTTATGTTTGAGAACTGAAATTTTGTTATTTCGGTTCTCAAAGATAAAATTAATAAATAAAACAAAACAGAAATATATTGGATGCAACTTGGAAATAAATATTTTCTTGAACAATTCTTCTGAATATTGAGCAGATAGAAACACAAAAACTCTATATTAAACAGTAGATGTGAGCATTTGTCATTTTATAATGTATAAGAAGTTAAAATGTAAATGATTATTTATATCTTATATTCAATTCTCATTTAAAATATGTTATATTTTATATTTTTATATTGGGGACATAAAGTAGAAGTATTATATATAAATCAAATTTTGATAAGTCAGTAAAAAATTTTCCCCTGAGCCACTTTATCGTTTTGTCTATATCAATCCATATATACATTCTGTTTATGGGCTTCTAAAATGTTCTGTGAACACATGGTTACAAATGTGTTCCTAGGCCCAAATATTTTGATGCTAATTGACCCTAGCTCGAATTTTGACAGCAATTTCTTGGAAGCTGCGTCTTCAGGTTTAAATACAGACAATGCAGTGAAGACTTCTTTTTCTCTTACTTACCTCTATGCATGCTGGGTGTTTTAGTCTTATTTTTCATTAGTGTATTCCTCTGTTTAAAATATGCTCAAGGTAGCTAGTTTAAGAAATGGTGAGAATCTTAAATCTTTGTTTATTAAAAAATCTCTGCAGTCGTTCATCAGGGTATATTTCTTAGAGCTGCCCATATAAGAAGCAAACTGCAAATCAGCTTGGAATATTTTCTTTTTTGACTTTTAATTGGAAGCCAGGTTTAATTTTCTCTGTCTCAGAATCCAATGACTTCGAATGTGTTTCCTCTAATCATGATTATCCAGGTTCTCCTTCTTTCTCAGTTTAAATGTCTAGATTCTTCCTTGTTGGAGATGCACTGAGGAATCCCAAAGTGAATTTTTAATATACCACATCGTAAATGTTTTAGGTCAGTCATCTCAAAAACAACTGTCTAAGTATGTTAAAAACTGTTCAGCTTTTTATATCAGATGTGTAACAGGAAAACAGTGGATCACTAGAAAGAAACCTGACCTACTGCAAAAGATAATAAGCTTTGAATTTACATACTAGACCAAAAATCATTATAATTACGTTTGTTTATTTTAAAAATTGACATACTTTAGCAGAGTCCCCACAGCATCCAAGAAAAAGAAAGAGGGAAACTTCCTCACTACCTATAAGAGATCTTTTTGCCAGTTCTTTTCATTCCATGTTATCCATAGATGTCACATGTGTATGATTTATGGTGGGGTAGAGAGAAGCACAGCTGGTAGCTACCATCAAACCTCAAAAGCACATCTGTTGTGATATTGCCGAAAAGAATTTTTCACTAATTTATATGATGAGACATTTTTTACCCACTACCCCTTCTCAGAGAAGCGCAAGATATTTAGAAAAAACATCTGGACTCTCTGGTAAAAGGAGACATTTCTTATCTTATAAGACATCATCTTTATTAGATTTAATATAATATGCTATCATTATACAGTGAATCACTAAAAATAATATGTCAGATACATTAATTCAAAAATACTTTTTGAATTCTTTTGAGAAATCTTAATTATTCCAACTTTCTCAGACTTTCCAAGATACCAAAAAGGAGCAAATTACTTTGTTTTCCTAGTTCAGCAGCTTCACTATTTGTTTCATTTCTTTTCCTGAAGACTCAGCATCCCACGAATCTTCCGGACTCCAAAATTGCTTTAAAATAATTTCAGTACTAAAGTAAAAAATTAACTCTTTCTAATCACATACCTTTAAAATTTAGGCTGTATAAATCTGTTTTTTTATCTGCTATACTGCACAGTCCTTGTAGTGTTTATTTGTTCTTAAATATATCAGACTGACCATATAGTAAATGATTGATTTAACATTGATCTAAGAACTTTAATTTAGGCATTTTCTAAGTTTTTGGAGTTTGCTATTCAATATTTGTTAGTTATAGTTGGCATATTATCTATTTTAATTAGGATGTATGCCATTGAGTGACATAAAATCATAGTCACCATGTTAATTTATGAAAACTATTTTAGGAATCAAAATTCCTTTTTTTTAAAATAAATAAGCACTAGATCTCTGAGGTTTTCAAATATGAAAAAATAATTATGCTCAGAAACGTCCAAAATGAGCACATGAGTAAATTTACACAATAGCGTGGTTGTGTGCAAACTACAGATTCTTTCTAGATGTGTTTTTTAAATTACCACACTATATTTTCAAAACTGTCATAGTGCAATTAGTTATTTAAAAAAAAGCTTATAGGATTTACAGGAATAATCTAGTCAAATTGGTGCCAAACTTTAATGCAAACTGTTAATCCAATCAATATATTTTCCTCAGAATTATTACCAGCAAATAGGTAGTGGTTTGCCAATAGTTATTGAGAGGAAGGAAGGTAGGAAATGGGTCAGAGAGTCATCCAGATGAGGTAGCTTATTGTAGGCATCTTAAAGATTTTGGACTTAATTTAACTGTTATGGAAATAATTTGTAGAGTTTTAAGCAGGAGAGTGTCTTGCTATAATTTATCATTTTTATTTTTAAAGTTATTCTTTCTACTATTTTGAGACAAAATTATAAGGTGAAAGGGCAGAAGCTGGAGGCTAAAAATGAGATTATATGAGTGTCAGTTACATGTTAAGTCAAAATATATGCTTCTGAAAGCTGGATTATCAGTAGGTTCAGCTGGTACAAATAAATTACAGGATTTAATGTCCCAGATTCTATGTCAACTGCCTCTGTTGTATCAACACCTCTTCCTCAGCTCACTTCTATGACATTATTAGTTTTTCTTTATAATCAAGAAAAAAATTAGGGCAGATTCAAGGTTAGGATTTCTTTATATACTGTTATAAGACAAAAGTGAGATACTGTCAATGACAGTCCCACACTGAAGGACAGTGGTTAGAGAAAATAGTACATAGGTTTTCAAGCAGTACACCTAGTCATGATCTTTGTGTGGAGGAAGAAGTCCACAACAGTCACTATATCTAACTCTTGGTGATGATGTCTGTTCCTCTTCTAGCTCAAGCTCAATTCCTTACTGATATTCTCAACTAAAGGACTGAGTTATAAATTTATACACACATACACTTTATATAAAGTAATAGGGAAATAGGAGAGGGGAATCTGGATTTGCTGGGTCACATGGCTCAAGTGGCAGGGCTTGCACTGCAGCCTGGATCAGCTAAAAATTTTTCTCTTGTCCTGACCCTATTAAAAATGTGTAGATTTAAAGACTTCTTTAAAATGCATTAGAGACATATGCCAATCCATGACATTTATTTTCTCTAAAATTCAAAAGAGTCAGCCAAGTATTGTTTCTCTTTCCTAGAAGAAGAAAATGCAACAATTCAGCAATTACTTTTTGAATTTAGAGACAGTATTTAGAAGTGCCCCAGAGCACTGCATTCCAGAAACTTCATTATATCTTAACTTTTTTGTTTTATTTCTCCCATAGCCTGTCCCATATATGTATTATCAAATTACCTATGGCACCTCTAATTCTGGTTTTCTAGGTTTAATCAGTCTGATATACAATGAATATAGTGGTTCCGAATAATGGCCCTAAGATGGGAGGTGCTCTGTGATTCTGTAGAAAGCTGAAGTAAGCCAGAAAGAAATGCTGCTGCTATTGTCAGTTGAAACAAGTTGTTTATGGTATTCACGGCTGCCTGGGGTAGAACATAACTCATTAGCCTGAAAGTTTCATTGAGGATGACAACATTTGTGTTGATTTGGTCAAGTAAAGATGCTACATCTGGAAATTATCTGCAACTAGAATTAATACCACTTACGTTTATTATAATCCACTTATACTTTATGTGTTATCTACATGAGCTAAAAAAGCTAAAAAATGAGGAAAGTAGTAGGAATCACCAGTCCTCAACATTTTAAGTCCTCATTAATGGCATTAATCTCCAAAATCCATGGTAGATATGGTATTGTATACTTTTTACTTTAGTAAAGAGGGAAAGGGGCTTCCTCAAGCTCTCTTACAACAAGGGGCCAATGTGGATATTCTGCCAGGTTTCAATTGTGTTCAATTCACATTTGCATGTAGGAAGTGGGGAAATCAGCAGAGGGTGGGCTTACAAATGCATTTGATCCTTTTGAGATATATTGGAGTCATCTTCTGCCTCACTCAGATTTACATCTGGGTGGTAACCACAGTGAGTTTCTGTGACACCAGAAATTCATTTTAATTAAAAGTCCATGAACCAAAATCGCCTAAACTGAGTATTTTGCTTTTCTCCTTTATACACATTTACATTAGTAAGTGGCCACAAGTCACACAAGCACACTGTGACAGTGTCGAATAGTCTTCCTTAAAGAAACTTTGTTCTCCATGCAAAGGGCTCTGTGCCTATGAACCTACAAATTGGGTGAAGAATCCCGACTCTTCACTTTAATGATTTAAGTCAGATCACTTTCTCCAGACTTAGAGGTTTTGTCTGTCTGTCTGTCTGTCTGTCTGTCTGTCTGTCTAGTGTCTTTGTGCATCTAATTGTTTTAATCATAAGTCCAATAGGACTTTTTTTATATTGCTTATCTATTTTAGCGCTAAGTGCACCATGATCTATTAAACTATCTCAGCCCTCCACCTCAAGAATCTGTAGCTCATACCATTTGATTACAGGGTAGACCTTACTATGCATTGCAGTGACTCTGACCATTCTGTTTCTGGTGGTTACATGCTGCAGTACTGATGGTATGAGCACAGTATCATTCAAGATAGATAAAGAAATCAGAAACTACTCTAGGTATTTCTAGCAGAAAGATTTAATGCAGGCAATTAGATACTTAGAATGTCACATGAGACTGTATCTGGACTGTTAGCCTCAAGTTCACATCTGTGAAGAGGAAAGGTCAAGAAGTACTGCAGTTCTCACTGCTATTCTGCGACCTCCCTTTGTTAAAACTGCCTCTGACACCCATAGAGCTGGTAATCACATAATAGAATGCAGTTTACTCATTTCACATTCTCAGGTACAGTGATCTCTGCCTCCATTCTGCTTTTTAAGTCTTATGCTTCTGCATCGAATTGATGCAATCTACTTCTCATCTAGAATGTTAGTTGCCTAAGGTTATGAAAATGTAGTTTTCGCTTAGACACTTTGCTAATCTTTTTGAGGATTTGCGATGTGCTTCATAGTTTTTCACATATTACGTGAATTGATTTTTATTTTTCCCATTAATCCTGGGGGTACTGTACTTATTTCATTTTATAGATGAGAAAACTGAGATACAATATGTTAAATAAAACACCAAATATCACAGCAATAAATGACAGAAGTGGGTGTCAAACTCAAGTAGTGTTTCTGGAGCATCTGCCCTAAACTACTATAACGAACCATCTCTACTATAATATTTCCTGAACATAAAGTTCCACCTTGCTAGACTCTAATAAATTTCATGGCTAACTCTCTCCATCTGCAGGAAAAATATAAAACTTTCTAACGATCTGGAGTCTCTTCACATAGTTCGTCAGTTCCTTCTCAAGGCTTTCTTGACCTGGATGTACTTCCCTAAATTCAGTAAATTAACTAATTTATATCTTCTAAGTAAACTTGAAAAACGCCATTTTCCATCATAAAAACAAACATTTTGAATAAAAAATTAAGGATGTCTATCACGTGTTCAAATATATCAGATATTTATTTTTCTATGTATTATGTGTTGGTGATGAAAAATTCATATCGTTATTACAGGAAGAAGAAGAATAGAACTTATTAATTTGCAATAACTAGAAGTTATTAAAACTAATTTCAAATATCAAAATAAATTTCCAAATGCATTGCTTTCCTTTCCATTATTAAAATTACTTTCCTCATCAGAGTTATTTTGGGATTTATATAACTGGAATGAATGAATGACTGAAATAAAAGAGAAAGAAGAGTAAAAATATTTAACTGAGAACATTAGCATAGGGCAGATGTTACATAACCTAATGTAAAAAGATAATTCTCAAGTTAGAAATTAATTATCTCCCCTGTAAAAATATATAGATGAAACATTATGATCATGCTATATGTGTAATTCTCTCAATGGGGAGGAAATAGTCAATTATCTGGGACTTCAATATGGACCTTACTCGGTATCTTTTCTTGCACAGCTAGATTGCCTAAGTAGCTGTCAATGAATGGCAGATGGAAAAGTAATATCTATAGCAATTATATAAGCACAAATTTGGAAACATTTGTAATATGTCCTAATCAGATTACCAGGACCACAAGTCTGATTTCTCTAAGCTTCGCTAAATCTAAGAATCCCTAAAAAGCATTGTTCTAAATTTCTACTAGTTTAAATTATTATTCTATGTAGTTGAAAGGACAGATCATTCCCATCCATCTTTGATAGATGATTCAATTAATATATTGTGGAATAATTAATATTTCTTAAAATAATAGAATTACTGGGGAATCTATTTAACACACAATCAGAGATGGCATCTATGACTGGAAACATTATTATCATACCTTCCAGTGTGAGTGGCTTGGAGATCAATACATTTTTTAATAAAATGTAGCATTCATCATTTACCCATTACTAAAGCTGACCCTTATTAAATCCACTAGTTTTAAAACTTAACATAGATATTATCAATTCAGATTGGACGTGTCTGATATACTTAGTAAAAAAAAAAAAATGTTTTATGCTTAGATTTTAAAAATTGCCTTTACTTGTTTTGAACTTCAGAGGACATGCAGAAACAGTCTAGAAAATTCTTCTCATGCAATTTTGACTTTCTACAATTCTAAGAAGTACTTGGTCCATGTCAGGGAATATTATTGCTAAATATTATTTTTTATCCGGAAGTTCTTCCAAAGAAAGACGACCACATTAGTGTTTGGTAACTTTCTGTTCAGAAGCAAGAGTGCCACTATGTATATTTTTTTCACTTTTAATATACATAGAATCTAGAAAATAAAGCTATTTTACAAGGCTATCTTATGATATCCTTCCACCAACCAAATAGTTCTTAATTCTGTTGATGGAAATGAGTGAATTTATTACCAATGCTTTCTAAAGGGGCTAATAAAGCAAATATTACAATAAATAATAAAAGTAATCATAAGTCCAATAGGACTTTTTTTATATTGCTTATCTATTTTAGCGCTAAGTGCACCATGATCTATTAAACTATCTCAGCCCTCCACCTCAAGAATCTGTAGCTCATACCATTTGATTACAGGGTAGACCTTACTATGCATTGCAGTGACTCTGACCATTCTGTTTCTGGTGGTTACATGCTGCAGTACTGATGGTATGAGCACAGTATCATTCAAGATAGATAAAGAAATCAGAAACTACTCTAGGTATTTCTAGCAGAAAGATTTAATGCAGGCAATTAGATACTTAGAATGTCACATGAGACTGTATCTGGACTGTTAGCCTCAAGTTCACATCTGTGAAGAGGAAAGGTCAAGAAGTACTGCAGTTCTCACTGCTATTCTGCGACCTCCCTTTGTTAAAACTGCCTCTGACACCCATAGAGCTGGTAATCACATAATAGAATGCAGTTTACTCATTTCACATTCTCAGGTACAGTGATCTCTGCCTCCATTCTGCTTTTTAAGTCTTATGCTTCTGCATCGAATTGATGCAATCTACTTCTCATCTAGAATGTTAGTTGCCTAAGGTTATGAAAATGTAGTTTTCGCTTAGACACTTTGCTAATCTTTTTGAGGATTTGCGATGTGCTTCATAGTTTTTCACATATTACGTGAATTGATTTTTATTTTTCCCATTAATCCTGGGGGTACTGTACTTATTTCATTTTATAGATGAGAAAACTGAGATACAATATGTTAAATAAAACACCAAATATCACAGCAATAAATGACAGAAGTGGGTGTCAAACTCAAGTAGTGTTTCTGGAGCATCTGCCCTAAACTACTATAACGAACCATCTCTACTATAATATTTCCTGAACATAAAGTTCCACCTTGCTAGACTCTAATAAATTTCATGGCTAACTCTCTCCATCTGCAGGAAAAATATAAAACTTTCTAACGATCTGGAGTCTCTTCACATAGTTCGTCAGTTCCTTCTCAAGGCTTTCTTGACCTGGATGTACTTCCCTAAATTCAGTAAATTAACTAATTTATATCTTCTAAGTAAACTTGAAAAACGCCATTTTCCATCATAAAAACAAACATTTTGAATAAAAAATTAAGGATGTCTATCACGTGTTCAAATATATCAGATATTTATTTTTCTATGTATTATGTGTTGGTGATGAAAAATTCATATCGTTATTACAGGAAGAAGAAGAATAGAACTTATTAATTTGCAATAACTAGAAGTTATTAAAACTAATTTCAAATATCAAAATAAATTTCCAAATGCATTGCTTTCCTTTCCATTATTAAAATTACTTTCCTCATCAGAGTTATTTTGGGATTTATATAACTGGAATGAATGAATGACTGAAATAAAAGAGAAAGAAGAGTAAAAATATTTAACTGAGAACATTAGCATAGGGCAGATGTTACATAACCTAATGTAAAAAGATAATTCTCAAGTTAGAAATTAATTATCTCCCCTGTAAAAATATATAGATGAAACATTATGATCATGCTATATGTGTAATTCTCTCAATGGGGAGGAAATAGTCAATTATCTGGGACTTCAATATGGACCTTACTCGGTATCTTTTCTTGCACAGCTAGATTGCCTAAGTAGCTGTCAATGAATGGCAGATGGAAAAGTAATATCTATAGCAATTATATAAGCACAAATTTGGAAACATTTGTAATATGTCCTAATCAGATTACCAGGACCACAAGTCTGATTTCTCTAAGCTTCGCTAAATCTAAGAATCCCTAAAAAGCATTGTTCTAAATTTCTACTAGTTTAAATTATTATTCTATGTAGTTGAAAGGACAGATCATTCCCATCCATCTTTGATAGACGATTCAATTAATATATTGTGGAATAATTAATATTTCTTAAAATAATAGAATTACTGGGGAATCTATTTAACACACAATCAGAGATGGCATCTATGACTGGAAACATTATTATCATACCTTCCAGTGTGAGTGGCTTGGAGATCAATACATTTTTTAATAAAATGTAGCATTCATCATTTACCCATTACTAAAGCTGACCCTTATTAAATCCACTAGTTTTAAAACTTAACATAGATATTATCAATTCAGATTGGACGTGTCAGATATACTTAGTAAAAAAAAAAAAAATGTTTTATGCTTAGATTTTAAAAATTGCCTTTACTTGTTTTGAACTTCAGAGGACATGCAGAAACAGTCTAGAAAATTCTTCTCATGCAATTTTGACTTTCTACAATTCTAAGAAGTACTTGGTCCATGTCAGGGAATATTATTGCTAAATATTATTTTTTATCTGGAAGTTCTTCCAAAGAAAGAAGACCACATTAGTGTTTGGTAACTTTCTGTTCAGAAGCAAGAGTGCCACTATGTATATTTTTTTCACTTTTAATATACATAGAATCTAGAAAATAAAGCTATTTTACAAGGCTATCTTATGATATCCTTCCACCAACCAAATAGTTCTTAATTCTGTTGATGGAAATGAGTGAATTTATTACCAATGCTTTCTAAAGGGGCTAATAAAGCAAATATTACAATAAATAATAAAAGTTATAAATAATTGACAAATATCTAAATGTGACTGAATATATCAAATAATCAGAACTTCGTTACATCTACTCTAGGCCTAGAATATATAATATTAAATAGAAATCTCTTGAATCATGAGTCATTATGTTAATATTCTAATTGGTGTACTAGTCTGCAACAAGAAAAAAACGTTCAACCATCTTGGCTTATTGTAATAATATATAATAAAAATTTCTTACTGAACACTTTTTTTGGCTATTATAGAATAATGATACTTAGATTCTTTCTATGTCACAAATATGCCCTTTCTCTACTCTGTGACAATTGAATTGAGTCTAAATTAAGCTCCTTTAAGCTGCTTATCTTGTTGAGCTTCATTTTCACTGAGCACCATTAATTCAATTATTAATATTCTGTTTCTATTGACTGATTGTCACTTGCAGTTTCTGGAGAAGTCATGTATCTGAAACTAACATTCATTTCTCCCTGTTTATAATTTTAAACTGCAATGATTATGGCATAGTTAAATACTGTTTTCTATTTCAGGTAATCGAGGTAACCTCATTTAAAAACAGAGCTAGCTAGATTCCCTCTGAGCAATATCTACTATAATATAAATGTTCTGGGTTAAGAAAAATTTGCGATTATCAGCTCATTAGATAACATTTGAAATTTTTTTCCTTGGATAAATGTTTTTTAATTATAAAAGTAAATTTATATTTTAATTTACATAATTTATATACAAATTTGTATTAAAAATAAAATAAATTTACATACAAACAACCAGATATATTTAATCTAACATATATTTTTCATTTGATTATACATGATTCTGGATTTTTTTTTACTATTGTTAAATAGCAACTTTTAACTAAATTTCTTCCTTCAGTCTTTTGAATCACAGAGAATCCAGTTAGCCATCTATTCAGGAAACATACATAGATATCCACATATGTGGGCAAAAGTTCCAATTACTCTTAATTGTAACAGTATTCATTTTGCATAATTCTATTTTAATGTTTTCCTTCTTATTTTACAAATAATACAGAGGTGATGATTTAGCTTTCAAATTTGATATACATTAAAATTTATAAAAATTGTGTGATACTTTAAAAATATTAGAAAAAATCTTTTTAAGATGTCTGCTGTCAATTTTCTATTTTAATATGATGAAATGTTAAATGCAGGAAATTGAATAGTTGTTATTCTTCAAATTTCTTGTTCACTAATAGCTTCACCCTTTTTCTGCCATTGACTTTTTCCTCAGAGCTGTTCTGAGCCAGTAAGTTTAACTGATTTAGATTCCCTCTTCTCTCTCTTACAAAAATACTGGACTTTAAATAGGTTTATTAATGAGCAACTATCTAGCCAAATATGTAAATATTAGGGAAAGATCACATAAATATTGTTGGATAATGCAAAAAGAGCTTAAATTAACTTGAAATAACCAAGTGTCGAATATTTAAAGTGGATAAAAAAAAGAACATTTTGAATAGTTTATTATGAATTTCAAGCGAAGAAGGTTCAAACAACGTGCTGTTGCTACTATGGCTACTGACTTCGTTTCCGTTTTCCATATATTCAATTGAGTAGATACACTACATGCTTAGTTTCTTGGTTGGATTTCAAAATTCCTTGGTCAGGGTCTTTGAAAATTTTATTCTCTGCTCATGACTCAGTTCTCTAGGAGTTCCTGACATATCAGTTTGGTTTTCTTCAATAAAGAATGAAGTGGCCCCATTTAAAGACTTCAAAGCTAAAGTTTTTGATATGATGATAAACCATAAACTGACATTAAAAAATACTTTTAAGTTTTCAATAGTTTAATAGGAAAGTTGCAAAATTAGTACAGAGAGTGTTCCCGTATACCTTTTACCGTGTTATTAGCATCTTCCATGATATGGTATATTTGTTCCAACAAATGATATCATACTGATTCATTCTTATTAACTAAAGTCTACACTTTATTCAGATTTCCTTAGTTTTTACTTAATATCCTTTATCTGTTTCGAAATCCCATCCAGGATACATTACATTCAGTTGCATGACTCCTGGATTTCTCTACAGACTGTGACAGTTTCTCAGACCTCCCTTGTTTCTGATGACCCCAACAATTTGAGGAGTGTTGGGCAAATGTTTTGTAGAATGCCCCTCAAATTGGGTTTGTCTGATGTTTTTCTTATTGTTAAATTGTGGTGACTTTTTGCGGGGGAAGAAGACCACAGAGGCAAAGTGACATTTCTATTTATATTTCATACATGCTATTAGCATTACTTATCACTAATAACATTAAACTAGATTACCTGGATGAGGTAGTGTTCCTCATTTTTCTTCATTGTAAAGTTCCTTTTTCCCCTCTTTCCATACTCTACTCTCTGAAAGGAAGTCCTTATGAGTTGCCCACACTTAAGGAATGAGTGTTCCACATCCTTGAGGAGAATACATAAATTATTTGAAATTCTTCTGTATGGAATATTTATCTGTTCTCCCCTATTTATCCATTCAATCAATTATTTGCATCAGTATGGACTCATGAATATTTATTTTAAGCTTTGGGTTATAATCCAGTTCTGTTATTTTTTTGCTTAAACTGTTCCAGCTCTGGCTACTCATAGTCCTTTCAGCTGACTTCTGTGTCCCTTTAACATGTCCTTGTTCATTTGTTGCATTAGCACTTACTTTTTGGACTATTCGAAGTTCATCTTGTATACTCTTTGTCCTAGCCCTAGAATGAGCCATTTCTCCATGGAGTCCTGGTTCCTCTTACCAAAGGATAGTATCAGAAACCAGACACTTGCTTGTGCTCATTGCTACTGGTATGAACTAATTTTGAGGGAGAAAAAATAGTCAATAACTTAGAATTTCATAGAAAAGCTACATCAGTTATCTCAGATGAAAACACTGACCCATGTTGAAAAACAGTATTCAAGGCTTGGCTTCTCTGCCATTACCTACACGTGTGACCATAAATGTATCAGTATAACTTTTGGACTTCAGTTTCTTCATTGGTAAAATAATGTGCAAAATTAATGAACAAGCACATTGCATGAAGATGAAAACTCTGATTTATAGAGTTTTCCTTTACATTGGGTAAACATCCCCAAGAGGGCTGATTTCAAACTACCCATCAATTAGGTTGCAAAAATTCCTAAAAATTTAATTGTTGGTCATCTCGAGTTCGTATGAGCTAGCAGCAGTCACATCACAGGCAAGTCATTCACATGCAAATACATATGCATACACACAAAACACATATACGCAAACCATACACACGCATGCACACACATTTTTTTGTAACAATTCAAAGGTAATTTTATTCTTTAAAAACAAAATTAAATATACCATCGGAGGCTGAGGGA
>NW_011888869.1:1432979-1453750 GCF_000151845.1 Pteropus vampyrus
TGTGAAACAAAGGGTAGATGGGATGTCTGCTTTTCACTTATTGTAAATGCTAAAGGCACACTTTATTTTCTTCTGTGATCCCAAGTCCACCTCAGCTTTTGTGCTTTCACCACAGGAATTCTGACATGCAAGATGGCTTACAAAACAAGTAATGTCAGATCTATTTGTCATGTCGCCACACTCTCTTACAGCTAGATTTAAAACCAAGTATATTTTTGGTTTTAAAATTCATATAATCAGAATTACTTAGACTCTGTCAATTCTCCTTGTCCTTTGTTTGTTTTCCTTTCTATTTTGTTCATATTCCTTCAATTTATCCTACTCAAGATCTAAAGGGCAATGACAATTTAGAAATATAATTGGTGAAAAGATTACTTTATGATTCTCTGAGTGTCAGCAAGTTTTTTAAAGTACTTTGTTTCAGTTACCACAGCTTTATATTTGATCCCATATTTGAGAGACCAAAAAATATTTGAAAAGCTGAGATTCTTGTCCAGTTGGAGAATGCAATGCCTCTGACTTATTTTTTTCTATTTGCAAAGTTAATGCTAATTATTAACTTTGGTTTTGGAGTACTATAGAGAGAACACAACCAAAGAGTGAGACATAGATAGGATTGCAGGCTTCCTATGCCGACAGAACATGGCATGTGTTTAATATTTCATTCTGCATCTTGTAATGAATTTGCCAGGGCTTCCTAAATGCCTTGTATGCAACTTTTTTTTATTAGATTATAAAAAAGTTAGCAGTTAGAGCTATTTATCAAATGTAACTAGCTGTCCTGTGTTTTATTTGGTAAATCTGGCCACACAAGAAATAGGACTTTTTATTATGAATATTTATTAAACACATTTTTAAAGTACAATTTAATTAAAAACTTTCTCTTGCAATTTCTAATTCCTTTAGTGAAAGATATAAGCATACATATTAAGTATTTTCTTAGGAAATAAAACAAAAGATTTCCTGTTTCTGCTTTTAATTTTGTTTGGATGATTAATCTGCTAATAAGCCTCCCAATTGACATTGATATACTCCTAATATTGAAGTTCCTGATACTGTCTAGTCTTTAACATGACAGAGAGGGTTTAAATTATAGACTTTAGCCTACCTTCCTTTATAGTCTAGAGAATAATTGTCATCAAGTCCTCTCAGTCTCTGTGCCATCCTTACCCTTTTCCAGTAGGTTACCCACCTGTGTGTTACTTTTTATTTTAAAACTTTCTGCTCTCATTCGCCTTTTCTGGCTCTAACACTTCTGGGAGTGCTATGGACTGAATTTCCCTCCTAGCCCCCCACCCAAAAATGTATATGTTGAAGACCTAACTAACTCTTAATGTAATGGTATTTGAGGTGTGGCCTTTGGGAGGTAATTAGGTTAAAGGGTGAGACCTTTATGAAATTAATTCCCTTTAAAGAACAGATTTATTTTAAGTCAGGTTTTTAAAAAACTTTATTTAATTTAGTGGCCATTCTGTGTGTCTACTTGTATTCCTGGAAGATGTAGATTTTCTTTTCTTTTCTTTTTTTTTAATTGAGAAAACAGACTCACAGCAACATTTCCTTGATTCTTGCGAGTATTCATCTGTTATAGAATCAAAATTCAGAAATTGAATCTATGTCATGTAAATATTATTCCAAAGAAAACAGCAGACTACTAATATCATTGCAATACACAATTACATTCGTTGAACTGCAAAATTTTGACATATGCAGTATGTCATGTTTAAGTTACAAGTTTCTCAAATTGTGAAAATCCCTAGGATAGCAATCTTGAAATTAATTGGAATCCAGTTATAGGAAGAAGAGTATCTCTAAAGTCAGAAAACATTGTCAAGCTAACCTAATTTTTCATTTATTGCTCATAATTTTTGTCATTAGAGAATGGTTTAACATTTCTGAGTCTCTGAATGAAGTATTTTATAAATTCACATGGTTGTACAAATACACAAGCATACATTCAGGCATATTTTCCATAAATTAATGATCAATAATTCACATGTCTAATGAACCAAAAAACTAGCATATCCTTTTTGAAATTTCTCAACAACCCACCTTTAAATTACCAGAGATGCCCAAGGAATAGATGGATATAAGATTTTGCAACTCAACTAGTCGTTATTGATTATGCTTTGGCAGTTAGAGTCTTCCAGAGAATTTGTCTATTTCATGTTTGTCAAATTTATGTTTTTGAAATAGTGTTAGTGGTCTTTTATGATTCTTTTAATGTCTATCCAATATTGGTATATTTGTCTTCTCTCATATTTTTGGTCATTCTGCTAGATTTCTTTGTACTGACCTTTTAAGAAATAGCATTTTTATTTATTAATTTTCCATATTGTTTAAATTTTGTTTTGAATTAAATCGATTTATGCTCTAACTTTTACTACTTTCTTCCTTCAACTTGCCTTGGATTTGTTTTGCTTTTCTCCACCTCGCCCCACCCCTCCTGCTGCCCAGCCCCTACCATCCCACCCAGTCTTCTAAGGTGTAAGTTTAGATTGTTGAGTTGATAATTTTATTCATTTCTAATTTAAACATTTAATTTCTAAAATGAATATCATTCATCTTGTTAAATATTTAATATGAACTTGAAAACAATGTGTATTATGCTTTTGTTTGGTATTATATTTTTATTTGACTCCATATATTTCAATTATTTCAAGCTGATCAATAGTGTCATTTAGCTTCTTTTATATCTTTATTGAATCTTAGTGTACTTGTTCTGTCTTATAGTGAATGATTAATGTCAAAACATCCTAAAATAATTGTTGATTTTTAATCTTTCTCATTTCAATTTTATCAGTTTTGTTTCATTATTTTGAAGTTTTGTTATTATTTTGTTCTTTTGATTAATTGGACCTGTGTTATTATGAAATGCTTTTCTCTTCTTTATCTTTGGCAATATTTTATTCTACTAACTTATTTAACTGGGACTAGGACTAATACTTGGACTTTTTTCTCCATTATCCTTTAATCAATATATTGTTTTCACTATTACAAAAAAGATCTATAACAACTTCAAAGAAATTTTTTAATGTTTAATATTCAGTTCGCTACAGTTTTAATGTCAATGTATAATAAAACATTTAAACAACTGATTTCTATTGATACTTTTATAAATACATGCATTTTCTTGAAGAATTTTATGAAAAATGTTTATTCATTTTCTAAATTATAATTTAGTAATTTTAAGTTTATATATTTCTCATATTTATTTATAAAAATTAAATGCCAGCTTATCATGACTACAACTCAAATAAAAATTTTAAAATTCTTATTGTTTCCATATCAATAGTTTAACTTACTAATATCACATTTTTTTTTGTATTTACTTTGTAAAATGTGCAGAACTTTGAGATTTACATATTTATTAAAGAAATTAATGTTTCATGATTCCTCTGGGGACTTGTAGAAATCATTATATGGCAATCTTTGGAAAACAAAATATAAATTTTAAGAACTCAAGTGAAGGATAACATATAGATTTAGAAGTCTGTTTTATTTGCTGGAAAACACTACATTTATTAAAATTATTTGGAATAGTAAAACATAATTTAGAAATCTGTTTGGTACTGTAGGTCATAATTTTCTCAAGATTAGTAATTTACATAAACTTTCAAAACACAAAAATTATGTTGCTGTGCAAGCAAGTTATGTTATAATACATTTAAATAAGTTCTAGGTGCATGCAGTTTCTATTGTATATTTTATATTTATGTAAAAGTTAACTACCTATAAAATGTAATGAAATGGCATGTTTTTCTTACTGAACTTCAGTGATCATAATTTGTATATTAAATTAATGACCAGAATAATTAAGTAAAGCTAATTAAATCCTAAGCATGTTATACATATGTTATTTGGTTGGATGTTCAAGAAAAAAATTCTAAGATCTATGAGAGGTATTTTTAGTTTTATAGAAAGATATTTTGAAGCAATACATGTCTTTTTTCATATTAAGAAGAAGCTTCATATTAACTAAATTTCAGGTTTTAATAGTCATCGTTAGGTTTGAATATGCTCATAATTGGTTATTCCATATTATTTCTATTTTTTTAAATATACACTTGAATCTGCTAAATAATTTATATCTTAATTTTATTAAATGCATTGCCATGTACTCAGGGAGCACACAAGTTATCTACTTTATATTTATATTATAGTATAGTATAGTACATTATAATTAACTAATGCGAGTTAAATATTTAATTGATAATTATTTTCTGGTGATCATCTGATCTTCCATTCTCAATTATGTCCATTCCAAACTTTTAAAAGTTAAAATGGAAATTTCCTATAAACTGTAATTATGAACATTTCATCTATTGCTTTATTTTCAATATATATTTCCGAATCTATATTCTTGCTCTGGAAATTACCTGGGGGTACTCTCTCAGGGCCTTTCCTGCCCTCTGTTAGATAGTTTTGAGTTCCAGTCATTCTCTATGATCATTTACTCTAAAATATTTTCTGCTCTCACTCTTTCATCCTTCATGTAGATCCCTAGAATAACTCTCAAGATCTAGTCTTATAGAAAACAGTATGAAAGTTCTTCAAAAAATAAAAAAAAATAAATTAAATAAATAGAACTACCATATGATCCAGCAAACCCACTTCTGGGTACATATCTAAAGGAAATGAAAATAGGATATCAGAGATTAATACAATCTCATGGTTACTGCAGTATTATTTGCAATAGCCAATATGTAAAGGTATGGAAGCAATTTAAGTGTCTATTACTGATGAATGGATAAAGAAGGTGTGATATATATTATATCTTAATAAAGACAAACAAAAAAAGATTGTCTTATACTTTTCCCTCATGTCACTAAAGGTTATTACAGTTCTTTCTTTAGCTTACCAGATATATAGTTTTATGGTATAATTATTATAATAACTACATATATACCTAAATATAATTTTAGTTTTCTTTCAGTTTGTTTTACTTTCCCATTAATCCAATTTTTAAAATGAATCTAGTTCTTCCTTGATTCCCTAAACAAACCTGATTATTAGAGAAAGATTATTTTGGTAACAAGACTTTAAATCTATTTCTTAATCTTTGGGCTTGGAATATTTTTCTGAGTTTTCTACTTCAACTGCCGCCCCCCACCACCCTCCAAATAACATATTACTAATTTAATAAAAACTATTACTACAAGTGTTCAATGATTTAAACTACCCTCTAAATACTGCTTTTATTGTATTCTATATTTGATGAGTTGCATTTTTATTTTTAATTGCAAATATTTTAAAATTTTTATTGCAACTTCTTTGATCTGTACGTTTTTTATATGTTCTTCAATCTTCAAATATTTGGGAATTTCCCATCTATTATTCTGATACTGATTTCTAGTTTAATTCCATTGCCATCTGAGGACATACTTTGTATGATTTTTATTCTTTCAATATTATTAAGGTGTGTTTTATAGCCCAGGATGTGATCTTTCTTGTTGAATGTTAGAGGTGATTTTGAGAAAATGTGTACTCTGTTGTTGGATGAAGTATTCCATAAATATCAATTAGATTAAATTGAAAGGCAATTCAAGTCAACATTATACTAACTGATTTTCTGCTTGCTTTATCTATCAATTACTGAAAGGGGATTGTTGAAGCTTCTGAGTATAATAATGGGTTTGTCTATGTCTCCTTGTAATCCTATAGGTTTTTGCCTCACATAGTTTGATGCTCTGTTGGTAAAGGATTTTACGTATTTTTGGAGATTTGACTCCTTATTTGATTATATAATACTCTTCTTCCTCTTGATAGTTTTCCTTGTTCTGAAGTCTGCTTTGTCTGAAATTATTATAGATACTTCAGCTTTCTTTCAATTAATGTTAGTATGACATATCTTTCTTCATCCCTTTACTTTTAACCCATCTATATCTTTGTATTTAAAGATCATTTCTTGTAGAAAACATGTAAGTAGTTTATCTACACTTCTAGTTTATCTTTTACATATAAATCAAGTATTGCTATGTCGATTTAATATTTACAATCTCTATAATGATTTTTATTCAATACAACATATTATACCATGCATGAAAGTAATATATTGGGAAGTCTCTATACATGTAGAAAAGTTTCTGAGTTAATTCAGTATCGAATGTTAATAATATTTTAGCTAAAGAAAACAACTTTACCTCAAAAAACATAAATATGAACATATATTTTGTTAAGGGCTTTGAAAAATTAGAATCACTTAATAAAAATTATATTTTATAATATCTGATATGAGTTTTAAAGTATAGGTTAATACTACATGTATGCGTCCATGTCTAAAGAAGTAAATTCTTTTGATTCCTTTTTATTGTATAATGCATTTGTGGCATAAGATGATACTAGAGAATATTTTCTATAAATAAAGCCCCATAGTTTAGAAATAAAATAAAATAGTAATAAAAATAAAAGTCCAAAGATTTTATGTTAAAATTCTAAAAAGTTTTAAATTGATTATGTTCCTTAGAATCTACATATTTGGAGTTCTTTAATAATATATTTTAAAATTTATTTCAAACTGCTCACACAGTAAATTCATATGTAGAAGAAATCGAAACAAATTTTTTTTCAGAAATTGTATCTTCTTTATGGTGAAATGATTATATTTTTGCACATTTACTTAGTTACATGTATTTATAACTTTAAGGCTATTTAATTCTTTCTGCTAATAATAATAGCAATGATAAGAATAACTGACATGTGTATTAAATCACTGACTCTCTATATAACTTTAGAAAACAGTCTTTACTAATCCCATTTTACAGATGAGGAAATTGTGACTTAGAATATTTAATTAACTTGGCCAAAGTCTCATATCCACTAAATGTCATAATTAGACTGTATTAAGATCTTTATGACTCCAACATGCTAGAAGTCTGGCACTGTTATACCCCATTTATAAACATAATGAAGTTGAAAATTTTTTATTATCTTGTGTCGATACTTTTCTTATATAAAAATAATATACACCAGTGAGAGTTTGTCTTTTTATTGTTACTGAGACAAAAATTAAATATATATTACATGTATATTTATAAACACTAAGAATATATTTTCAGCATTAGAAAATAAAATGAAATAATCAGATACTAAACAGCATTGTTTTTGCTTAAAATATTAGATTACAAGGTTCTCACATTAGAGCTGTTTTTCTCACTTCTTTCCGTCCCTCCCTCCCTTCCTCCCTCTTTTTCTCTCTTTCTCTTTGTCTCTCTCATTTCTTTCTTTCTTGAGGGTTTGCTACAATATAATAAAACAATCTGAGACTTCTGAGTCAAGTAATATTTCAGTTTTATATTCTATGTATATTATTGTATAGCCAGAGAATTTAGATGTGTTGCCTGTATTTTCTCTATGGCTCATCTTTTTTCTCCCGATTCTTGTGTTAGGGTTACCATCTACTTCACACTGCTTCCTGAGGATTAAATGAAGCAACACAATAAGGTAGGCACTCAGTGAATGCTTATCCTCTTTCTCTCTCTCTCTTTTTTTTTTCTTAAGGTAGGGAAATTCAAAGCACTAAGAGTGCATATCTTTTCTTTTTTTCCCTGTCTTTCTCTTGTGTCTGCTGGGTGAACAATATGATTTCAGATACCAAGTACTATATAGATTATCTTGCTGTTTTTTTCCCACTTAAAGAAAAATTGTGGTAGAAATAGATAACATGATTTATGTTATGATGACAATTTAACGTATTTTATTTTTGTGAAAAAACACTGTTGTGATTAGGGTTAGTATTTCCTATAACACATATAGTGAAAAAGGTCATTTTATAGAAATTATTATAGATAATCTTTCAATTTGTTTCCATTTTAATAATACATACATACACATGATTTTCGGAGGTGTGTGTGCTTGTTTGTATGTGAGCTATATTTTCAAAATAACATCGAATGAAATTTTGAACCATTTTATCGTGCCACATGTAGAATGATGAGGTATATAAGGGTAATTATGGTTCAAATAATACTATGTAATTGAATACAATTGAGTTCCGTAGACATGACACAAGAGAATTGTACTCTTGTAATAACCATTCAAGCAAGATCTAATAAGCTTTGCTTCTATAGGCCAAGTGACTTTGAGAACACACAAAACGTGAAATGCCTATGATTTATATTGCCAAAAATGTTTCATTATCCTCATGCAATGGGATTTATAATAAATGCAAAACTCATTGCTCTGCATGTTCTTATCTGTCATTAATATGGATGAGACAGTGAATAGCAAATTTATCTTAGAAATATTGAGTCACTAAATTATTTTCTAAATATCATGCAGGTAGATGTTTGATAGTTTTAACAAGTTGTGAAATTTGGTAGCTATTAACTGACTATTATCCTTTATTTTCTACTTAGTTCTCCATTATTGATTACTCTGTTTATCATATATCATTTTAGAAACCTGAACCTAACTACCCATATAATCTTTAAGCATATTGGAGCCACAATTTATTTCTTACATGTGTTTTTCTATTCTCTTAAAGATTACCTTATTTTAAAATAAATATGTATTTTAAACAAAATATTATTGAAAAATATGTGTTATTTATAGTTGAAATTCTCATTATAATTTATTTAACTGTCTCTTTCTTACACTCTACCTCTATTTCTTTCTCTCTATGTTGCCTTAATCTTCATCTCTTTCTTCAAGATGAGCATCTATTTGTAAAATAATATTTCTTAAATATTGAAAAATACATAACCAACTTTAGTGATCTCCATATGCTTTTAATGGAAACTGGCTTCAAGGCAATGATCAGCATGGTTTTATATTTTTATTCAAAGCATTTGCATAAGGTTAGATTAAGGTTTTTTTTAATTTCAGCAAAATAAATCATCAATATTGTGTTTTATTTTCCATATTTTTAATTTAATTTTTTTCTTTTAAATTCTAATTTTCTGCCACTGTGTTCAGATTTACAATAAACATTTCTGATCTACAAAATAATGTAACATATTTCTTTATCACTCATTTCCCAGAGTAGATGTTTCTTTAGCTTTTTTAACTTATTCTTGAGGTTTTTATTTAATGTCTATGTTGATGCCAGCTATCTTTATATACTAGTGCTATGTCTCTGAACAAACACGTATGTGTGAGACTAGACATTTATAATGCGGAATTTTACTGAGTCTTCCAACACAGTATCAGATAATTGTCTCTAAAACTGTTTTTCTATATCTTAGTCAGTCTTTAAATGGAATAGAACAAAAATGTTATTAAATATTCTGGACACATTTAATAAATAACTATTTTACAATGATTGGATTCTTTAAAGCATCTCCCAACATGATCATGAGTGATTATATAGATCTCTTGCAATGATAAAGAAGGCTTACATTATGAGTTAGCCTTTACCATGGAAACAAGCCATCAATTTTAGATAATAACATAAACTTAACTTTTATCAGAGACAGTTCTCTAGTTTTCAGCACTCTATCTTATGGGACCTTGATCACCAAGTTAAAGAGGCAAACCAAACATCACAAATTGTCCTTAGATATTGGGAAAATGAATACAGTCACATTCTACAAAGAATATTGAGAGATCAGTTAAACCAAAAGTAGACACATATTTTTTTCTTATCACTTAATTAACTTTTGTTAAAATTTTCTTTTCTTATAGTTAGGTGAACTATCTGATGAATAGCCTTTGATAATACCTAGCTAGTTTTCAATTCCTCATTTTACAAACTCAGAGGGGGTAAATAACATTCAAGCACACAGAGCTAGTTTAAGGCAAATCAGAATTTAAAAGCCGTTCTTAAACTCTCTGAGGAAGTTACACATTCAGTGGAAGAAAAGATCAATAAGGAGTGCAACATTATCAGAGTAATGATCATTGTAAAGCAACCCTGATGAGCTAGATAATCTCCACAGGCAGAAACAATAAGATACTCAAATATCGTGTCAGAACAATATGCAGCTTTGGGAGGAGGAAAAAATGAATACATTTAACTCATCTGGAAGTATTGACAAATCACTGAGGTTAAAAAATTTTAATATAGCAATATGGACCCTTGCCATTAGAAATAGGCTGATTCTCTCTAAATATAGGCTTTGCCTAAAATTTAGCTTGTAATTCAGAGCTTCTAACAATGCCAGACCTTGGAAACAGAGTTTAGACATTGAATTGCATCCTTCATCCGAATCTGGCAGGATCTTTATGGGTAATTAGAGAAACATTACACAATGAACACTATTAGGAGCTAAATAAATAATTAAAAATGAAAACTATTTGAATTTATTACAGCAAAAGGTGTTGCAATTTTACTGAAATGTTACTTTTACTGTAAACACATACTTATATGGTGGCAATTTTAGAATAAGGAGATGGCAAAAATCTAAGCTTAAAGTAATAATATATACTGGAAAGAGTGATTGGTAAAGTATCAGGGAACTGAGTTTTATTATTAATTAGTTTCTTATTTCATTTTAGTTTTCTTAAATACAAACATTGGTTTTGCTATGATTTCTCCATTCTCTTACAGCATTAAATTACATAATTCCTGATTTTTTTATATTAATAAAAGTCAAATTATAATAATCTTCACAAGGATAAAGGGACTTGATATGGGCAAATAAAATTAAGAACATTAGTAATAATTTGTATTAATATATAATAGTATTATTGAAGAAACCTTTGGGAATTAATTTAATAACTTGTCACAAAGTAGTTAATGAACAAAATCAACTCAATACAACGAATGTTGAGTAGATTCAAAATACTTTTAAGACACAGACTGGCCCTGTTTTGAGCATACTCTAAGTGGTTGGAAACTATACAACACATACATCAATTTTGTAAAAAGAAAATGTCTCTAAAGGAAAATGTCATGTGTTATGCATGTGTAATGATTTTAGACCTTATATCTTAACTGTATTCAAATAAACCCCTCAGTTAACTTTCCTGAAAAATATAGACTCCATAGAATTATATTAGAAATGTATCTTGTCTATAATGTTGAAAGAAGTAGAAAGGTAAGATTTAGGAAAATATTTGCAAAAGGTAAATGAATCCATCAAGAGGACAATTGACATTTTCTCAACTCCTTACTGTCATCCTTAAGTACAAAAATATGTCTTGGGAATAGAGAATTGTCTATGGTAGAAAAATTCCAGGAACATACCTAGGGTTTGCATAGGTTTCTAGACAAGAAGAAAACTTGGCAGGAGGCAGCCTTTGGGTAAATTTTAGCTTGTACCTCTGTAGCTGACATCAGAGATAGACTCATTCATTCCTTCTAATATCCTTCTTGTTGAATTCTTTCCATATAGAATCCTGAGACATTATAGATGGAATTACTGGAAGTTACTGGTTTTTCTTTTCTAAGAAGATTGTTGAGTAGACAGTTTTATTATCTGGAATTATTGCTGGTCCTTTGCAAGCTTGCTTTACAGATATACACACTTGGTACCACAGGGACGTAATGGGTATTAATCTTGGTAGTTTAAAATCTAGGTATATTGTCTGAGCCAATTAGTAAGAACAGAGCAGACTTTCATGTATTGACACCAACTTCCCTATTATTGCCCTGTTCTCCAGTGAATAGACATTATAAAGCAGAAGGGGTGTGTGTGTGTGTGTGTGTGTGTGTGTGTGTGTGTGTTCTGAATCAGGGATACAGACTAAGGTACTCCCAGAAAGAAAGCAGAGAAAAATGATGTGGAAATAAACTACAAATATTTAGCTGGTTAAATATCATTGGTAAGATTACACAATAGGATTCAATTATAAGATTAGTACAAATAAAACATTATATCTGTTTAATTCAATGAATAGAAATGTTTTTGAATGATTATAGTTCCAATTTTCATATTATTTGTGTAATTCTGTACTAAATTTCTTGATATGAAAGTAATGATAAAAGCCTAAAATATTTATCATCTCTCATTTCTTATCAATTTTTATAATATAAAGAAATGGGCTGGAGGAGAAAATCCATGCCATTTGAAAACTTTTTCATAAAAAAAATGCAACTATATGGATTAATTTCTAGATATTTCATTTTTTTCTGTAGTTTGTATGGTTTCTCATAAAATACAAAGTCAAGCAATTTAGAAAATATTAGAATATAGGGTTTTAAGCTTGATTATAAAGAAAACATGGATCATTGTTTGGAAGGACATGTAAAAGGAGTATTAGAATTGAATAAAAGTTTGGCAGATGGAGCTGTATTAACTCACTAGAGGTTGGAAACCATGAAAATCTTGTAGAAGCTATTGGTACAGTTGTGTGAATTTCTCCAGAAGTCCTTAGCCGTTCAGAAGTAAAAGGAGAATGCAGATGGTAGAGTTTTGGGATCAGTAAGGCGGGAAAGTAAGAGTCAAAAACAAAAACAAAAACAGGGTGGACTCATCCTGGCAAAGCTGAATCCCAGATTTTCTCAAGCTACATTCCTTTCAAGAACAAACATTTACTACATAAATCTACTGCCCTGATATCTGGCAAACTCAAATATAATATGAGGTCTAATAAACAGAATTTGGTCAAAGATAACTTCTCTAAAAGCTGTGTTTCTAAATTTTGTGAATATGAAACCAGTTCTCTCATAGTCCTGCAGATTTTGTTAACTTTCTGGACTTTTTTTTTTTTAAAAAAAAAAAAAAAAACATGGAAGACTTACTATTGAACTAATTTAGCTTTCACTGTCTTAAAGATACCATATTCATTCTAGAAATAGCCCAGTTTTCAGGTGTTAAGGCAATTTCCTTTCTCCTGGGGTCTATGTGAGGTGCCTGGGACTGAGACCAAGCCCAGTTAGAACCACAGAGAATGAGGACTGGGGCTTGGCTTCAGTTTCTTTGGACTTTCATTAAAAAAGAACACATTTTGATTTGAGATTTAATATTTTTGGATTCCAAATAAAATATTAAAATTACTTTTTTCAATTTAACGAAACAAATTTTTATTTCATTGAATTCCAAGCTACATTTTCTTTTTTCTGGGAGATTTAGAAAGTTAAAGTCCATATTCTAATTTAAATATATATTTTTATTATATAAAATCTAGTAATAAGACATATTTTATTACATAAATCTCTAAGTATAAACAGTCTTTAAAGAGAATAGAACAAAAATACTAGCAAACATGAACACATTCAATTATATATGTATCACATATATAATATGTTATGTTTTACACTCAGAGTTATTTGAAACCATATGAATCTAAATTGACTGTTGAAAATTCTGATCTTTGCTCATGTGCTTTTTAACATTACAGTATGAGTAATTTTAATTGAGAAGTAATGTATGGTTTTTGTGCAGCCCTTGTGGAGAATTTTTCACTGAAGAGTGCTTTTGCATTAGTTGGTTTTTCTGGGTGCTGGGGCAGTGTCAGTTTTCAGGAATTGATTTTTATGATAATTTCTCAACTTGGGCATTCTCTATCAATAAGTAGGGCATAAATTCTAACTCCGAAATCATGCATGGAATAACTTATGGTTACCAATTATCTAGAGAGAGATTTTTTTCTTCAACCTAGAGACTAGATAGTGATAGAAACACTTTGTAGGTTTCCTTTGCTTGTTAAGTGGGTTATTTTGACTAGTTCAGGTGCTTTTACTAGTCCACCCTTTATTGAGCCCTTCAAGAATTTCTGCTTTACATGATGGTCTTAATTGATCTCCCATCTTCATTCCTGGCTCAGGTCTTGTACTTTTCCCCATCATAAGTGGTAAAAGGCACAGCCATTTGTTACTGCAGCTGTCCTCTGTCCCATAATTGAGTAGCCAATACAACCCCTCAGTTATGTGCTTACTGAACTGCTCTTTGTTATTCTGTATTCCTAGCACCAAGGGTTTTAATCTAATTTAATTTTGTTTGAAATTATGCATTTAAAGAAATGTTAAAATTTTATGTGACATCTCTAGATATTAGCAGTGGGAAAAAATTCTGGCTGTCATTTAACAGGTTGCTGGGAACAGAAGTTTTTATTTGAGTATTATTATTAAATATTTAAACTTTTTAAAATTTATTTCCTACATTGATTAGTCTATTCAAGTTCATTATTTCCTGGGATTTTGATAATATATACTTTATAAGAAATATTCCAATTCTTTTAGATTTCCAAATTTCTTATTATAGAATTATAATTTGTTATTAAATATTGAAAAAATCTTAAGATTTAAGTGCCTGCCACATTCTAGGCACTGTTCTGTGCACCAGGATATAATAATAAACCAAATAGTTATTTTCTTTGCCTTCAATACAATCAAATTAGAAATTAAAATATAGTGGACTATAAGAATTCTTAGATGCTTTCTATTTTTGCAAACAGAAAAAATAATATTGCTTTAAAATATAAAGACAAGATTATCTCAAACAATATATTGAAGTTGGCAGACAAAGTCTAGGGCAGAAGTACAACTATGAAATAAGGAACCAAACAATATTATTATGAATCTGCCACCTTTAATATAGAATTATTTTTGTGTATGATGATGTTTTTCTCACGCTTATTGCCTTGTGCTATCATGTGGCTGCTACAGTTTGAGGAAATTCAAGAAAGAAAGAAAGGGAGAAACATGAAGCTATTAATTCTTGATTCTGTTTCTTTTAAAGGCAAAATTTTCTTTCTATTAATCCTCCATAAGACATTTGCTATTATCCAGAACTTTCACATAATCAGTTCTGACTTAAAGGAAGCATAAATACTAAATGTCTGGCAAAAAAACCCAGAATTACCAAAAGTGGTTTAAAGCATGCGTTGGCAAACTTTTAATGTAAAGGCCAGAGAGTAGTATTTTAGGCTTTGAGAATCAAATAGTCTCCTTTGCAACTACCTAGTTCTGCTAGTGGACTGTGAAAGCAGCATGGATAATATGCAGATAAATGCGAATGGCTGCAGCCCGATAAATTAATTTATACAAACAGGCAGTGGGCCAGATTTGGCCCATAGACTTTACAGTTTTGAACTGATCATGATTTGTTTCCTGTGGCAAGACAAATTGTTGCTCTAAAAAATAAAATAAAAAAAGGAAGAAAGAAGTGATCTTTCTGTCAAAGAGGAATAGAGTGTTGGAAGTATGACCACAAGTACTAAATTTAAATGTATTTATTTTTAGCTGTGATTTCTTACTGGCACAGGCATTAAAAACTGTATCTTTTAATTTCCCATTGTGAGTAAACATTTTTCAATGAAGTTTTCTCCTTTTCATGGCTTTCTAGACCATTTAAATTTTCTAGTTGGTATGTATGTATGTATGTATGTATGTATGTATGTATGTATGTATGTACGTACGTACTTAGTTTAAGTTATTTATGAATGGACTCTTTCATTTCTAAATAGTAAAATTTTTGGTCTGCATGTTACTATTTATTTTTAATTGGAATGTATTAATGTGTCTTGTAAATGTTAGTTCTGAAATTGTTTTAAAGATTTCATGGCAAACAAGTATGTAAAATATTTAAATTATTTGCAAATGCTTCATAAATATGCACAAAAGAAAAGAAAAAATATACATTTTTATGCATGTGTGTAGGTATTCATAAAAATTATATATTAGTTTGTTCTTTTTGTTTCTTAGATTCTGCATATAAGTGAAATTATATAGAATTTATCTTTCTCTGTCTGACTTATTTCACTCAGTATAATAATCTCTAAGTCCATCCATGTTGTTGTAAATGGTAGGATTTCATTTTTTTATGGCTGGGTAATATTTCATTGTATATTTGAATCATAACTTCTTTATCCAATCGTCTGTCAATGATTATTTAGGCTACTTCTATATCTTGCCTATTATGAATAGCACTGCCATGAACATGTACTGTATGCTTGAAACTAATAACAGAATAAAATAAAATGCTAAAAAAACTATATATATATGTAAACATATTTTATTAAACTTTAAATTGCTCTACTGAAATAGAATGTGTTCAAAATAAAATCAGCTACATAATATTTATGCAAAACATCTTATAATTAAGTGATAAAAAATATTCTATGTAAGGAGCATATGTATATGTGTATTAGGTGTTTGTTTCACTGGCACTCAACCCATCAGTTTTATCCTTCTCTGCTATAGCAGTGACTAGAAAGGTTAAAACACATTTTCCTGTCTCTATTGTAGCTAGGAATAGCTCCTGAAAATATGACACCATTGCACAGAATTTGAAAGTGAGGCAGGAATCATCTTCTTATATTCTTGCATTATATACTTTGTATAATGGTATAAAAATTTCATGATATAATATAGCTCTTTATCCTGTTTAATTTTTTACTACTGCTTTCCTTTTACTTGAATTTTTCTGATCTCTTTTCTCATCTGTACTTATCATAGTGCAATGCTTCAGAAGACCATTGTTGGTATTTCAAGGGAATTTGGTGATTAAACATGATAGAAGGGGCTGGGTGAGGGGACGTCAAGGAATTACCACAGGACTATTGTTTCCAAGGTTATCTGACCCTAGTGGAAATCTGGAATCTACACACCTGCTGCTGCTTCCACTTTCACCACTGCGACTTCATGCTCTAGTGTTTCAGACTCTGAAATTAATGCCCGGTAGCCACACATGGTAACAGTATTATCTGTTTGCCAGACATCACAGCTGCAGGGAGATGGCACTTACCTCACTTCTAAATTCTGTGCCTTTATACCTCATTCTCAGAAGCTGCATGACATCAGGACTTTAACTGCAAGAGAGGGTGGAAAATATTTTTTGACCTTTCCAATCACTGCTGTTCCAGGAGAGGATAGAATGGATGGGATCGGGCATGAGCGACAGAAGCAACACGTAATGTCCATGTTCCTCATAGCCAACCTTTCTTTATCACATTATTTAAGATGTTTCTTGTAAATATCAGAGCCGGAGTTATTTTTTTGGCTTAATCTGACAGTGTTTTCCTTTTAGTAGAAAAATTAGTCTTTTTATTTCTGGAACAGTATATAAATTGGTAGTATTTCTTTCATGTTGTGCGTAAGATGACCTGAATGAATGTTATTTCCTTCTTCCTGTTGTCTTGTTATTGGTAAAATATTCATGTTACTATTGTTCTCAGTCTGAGACTCCTGTTCATTTAATATGAAAACAGAACACCATTTCCTCACTGATATTCTCCGTGCATTACTTCCCAGTAAGATGTATTCCTCTGAATGTGGTTGTTTTCTCTTGCTCCTCATCTCCAAATGAGACCTTTAGAATGTTTTAAATTCTTTTCTTCCTTCTTCACTTTGTCATTTCATCTTTTACCTTTCCTTCCTCTATTTTTCTCCTATCTGTCTCTCTCTCTTTTCCCAGCTACTACTTACCTCCAACTCTGGGTGTTTTGCTGAGGTAGTCAAGTACTTTTAGCTTCAGAATCAATGTTTAGCACCTATATTAGGTATTCCTGAAGAGTTTATCACTAAACATTTAGAAGAAATAATAGATTCTACTTTAAGAACTCTGCTTGGTTCTTAGCGACTCATTTTATATTGGTGTCCATCTGGGTTTTATAATAGTTCAATAGATTGATAGTATATTTCATTGGTCATCACTGCTTCATTTCCTCTACACACAAAGTATTAAAATGGTTGACCATCAGTATATAATAAGTACGAAGGACCAAAAATAAGAATATTGTAAGTAAATATATCAATTGAGAATAAAGGTAAGAGAGAGTTGGAAGGAAAAGAATTGTCAATCTAATAGGGGAAGTTAGGTCTTTTAATAAACATTATTTCCAGTGATATGGAGGTTAATGAATGACCCTGCCAGAGGATTGCTGAGATAAATTAGATTAAATAATTTCATTTGGAATGTATTGTCAAGAAATTATTTGTAAAAGTGCTTTGTAAATTCTAAAATGATTTAAAAATATAAAATGATATTCAGTCTTCCCCTTCTTGTTTGTTTTTCATCTTCTCTGTTTTTCATTCCTATTATCATTATTATTAAATTATTGAATTGCCAGGACAAAATAACAATACCAATATTGAATTACCAGTATTAATATTAGTATGCTGATAGTTTAACATTTACTGAATATTAAAGGTGTTTTGAAAATAACATAAACATATTATAGAACATACAATATAACTATGAAATATAAGCTTCAAAATGCATTATTTGGTATAAGTTATTAGCAGTAAAATATATAAAATGTAGATCCCACATAAATAAAGAATATTAATCAGTCAGAAAATTTTAAATGAAATAATATTATGTAACTAAATTGTGATGCTTGGATATAAATTTGTCATTTGTGTCATAATCAAATCTGGAACACAATTTTTAGTAATTTTCCAGCTGCTGAAAAGTTCTTTTTAACTACTTTAGATGAGTCTTGATGGAGAATTAGTTGTAATCTAATTACAAATACTGTCCTCTTGATTCCTTCATCTTCAAATAATTTTTTGTTTGTTTGTTACTTTTGAGAACTCTAGGTTCCTTATGTATAGATTGATATTTCAAAGAAGACTTAATTGTATTATTTTAATACCATCACATTAACTTTTTACTTAAGAAAGTCTACACTAGAGGAAGGATTATCTTGTAAATCACACTGTTTATTATATTTTATTTTTCTTTTGAAAATTCTGGAAATATAAGACCATGCACATTTGCTTGATACACATTTTTAATGTATATGTCACAATTGAGAAATTTTTATGTTTCATATATTTTGAATATATAGAAGTAATAGAATTTTATACTAAAAATTATAGGTACTGTATAAACTGTACTGCATACTAAGATATGGGATTTAAAAATGTGATATTATAATCATTACAGTCACTATTATGATCATCATCATCTGATATTTTTAAGAGTGTTGATACACAACAGTGTAAAGGAGATCGTGAGCAAGGTGCATAGAAAGGAAAAAGTAGTTAAGATTTAAATTAGAAAAATGATTGTAAAAGTAGATACAATTAGGCTTTACTAAAATAGACATTGATAATCTATCATCTATCTATTTTTAATTTTCACCAATTTTTTCCTAGTCTTTTTTTGAGGATGAACCATGGGAGACTGTAAAATTTCTATTTCTACAATTTGATATTGTTTGAACAAAGATTGCCACTTAACTGTGTGAAGTCAATGACCATATAATACAATACTATTATGCACTATAAAATTTCAAGTTTACATTTAGTGAATTCGTCCTTTTGTTTTTAAATCTGAATACCAGAAAGTAAAAGGATATTTTCAACAAATTTATGAAATTTAGAATAGCTTCCTTGGGGACATTTTGCCAAGCATCTCTGGGGATATTCTTGAAAAACATTTATATAATTTTTTTTTTCTTTTGAGAAAATGAAGCAGAAAACATTTTGTTCTCTTTTTAATTTCATTTTAAATATCCCTCCAGCAACTAAAAGTATTAGTGATTTAATAGCTAGTTTTTCTTTTAATGTCGTGATATCTTTTTGTATTTATTTTTGGGCAACCCATGTTAATTTATATTTCTGCTTACATAGTGGTTTTAGAAAGTCCATAGGTATAATTGGATGAGCATTGTGTGGCTCTCTCTAATTAGAATTTTCAGTAAGTTGAGCAGGAACTGCTTCTATTCTGATATGCATGTGTAATTTCCACTAAAGTGAGCAAGCATAACTAAGGACAATGTTTTCCCCTTTGAGCACTTTGAATTCTATGTGCTCCAGATGCTATGGAGACTCCTATGACTATTCCTTTATTCAAACTGTTAATTTGTTATGGCAGTATAATTCCTTATGAAATCACTTTTGTTTGTTTAAATGAAGTTTTAGACCCTCCAAAGTAATATAAGTTCTAGTTATGGAGGCGTTAACTTTTCAGTGATGGAAGAAATATTTGCTAAGTGAAATGAAAATATTTGTCAAGGCCATCATGCTTCTAGTTTGATGATTCTGGACAGGATGCTGAGACTAGCTGGCAGAAAGATATGAACATCCCTGCAGATTAAAATGCAAATTTTATTGCTGAAAACAACAATACACAGAAGGACCATAGAGTCTTTCAGCTTTCTGACAGCAGCTTACAGAATCAGTGCACTGAATCACTCAATATCTTTAAGTGTCTATCCTATTCTGGAACTCTCGTAAACATCTGCTCATACTGTACCCATGCCAAGTTCCAGTTTTAAGAATGTACAGGCTTCAAGATTAAATAACTCTTGGACTAAACATTTTCTCTAGAGTAGATTTTGATTGAATATACTCATAATTAAAAAATAAAAAGAAGATGGGATAAAGTAAAAGGTGATAGTATACCATCATATAGTGATATAAGCCTTCAATATGTAATTCTTATTCTTCAAAAAATTACAATTTGAACTTGATGTTTACTAAATTTGAATGTGATATTGCTTACAAAATATGATGTACTTTAATTCTGCAAGGGAAAGAAGAGACTAATGGGTTTATTCAACAAATACTTATTAAGTGATTGTCAGACACCAGGGCCTCTACTAGATTGAGTGGCTACAGAGAGAACAATGAAACAGTCTATCTTTCAACTTTTAAACACTTAGAGTTCAGCAGAGACATAGCCCCACAAACATCTAAGTCCAGTAAAATATGATAATACCTTGTTTAAACAGCACGTTCTATGTTCAAGATTGATTTTGTAATCTTTCAATATCGAGAAGCCCTTCATCCAGAAATGGAAGAAAATTTTATTTTAAATTTGTCCGTGGTAATATACATTCAGAAAAAGTGTCATTTAGTAGCTGATCACAAAATCTAATGCTGTCATCATCTTATAATAACCAGTTCTTTAGAGCTACTAAGAACAAACACCAAGTTGGATCTTGGCCAATAGTGGAAATATGGTAATAAATTTGGGGCTCCTCTTTCTAGACTT
>NW_011888869.1:1454882-1481754 GCF_000151845.1 Pteropus vampyrus
GTTTAATAGCCCAAAGGGAAACTAGAAAATAAATGCACATTAATGCAATTATTGTTTAATACCTAAGAATATATTATCTTCCCTTCATGGGTGGAATGATGTACTACTGTGAGAGATGAGAAGGTTGACTCTTGACCTGTAAACTGAGGGCAGAAAATTTCACGAAAGTATCATCACAAACCACTATTTTATTAATTTTTCTTTCTGTGAGGGAGTTCAAGTATTAAAAATTAACAAATGACACCCTTAGGCATTAAAGACAATAGCAAAACAAACAATGCACATATGTATTAGATGGTTTCAGAATAGCCTTGCTCTCTTAGTAGATTTTTGTAATTAAAACTGTTGAATAGGGGGAGTGAGTTTGTCAGCAATTGTTTTGCACATCTGTAAGAGCTATACTCCCTGCCATCAATCAGATTTGATGGGAGAAAAAAGGTCTCAAAAACGTAGTCTCTCTTTCTATGGATCCTTCTATGAATAAAACTTTCTAAACATCGAGAATTTTTAAAAATGAGAATTTCTACCAATTTTGGGTTTCACATATGTTTGACATTTAAAAATGGTAATGTGTGGAAGAAATGTCTTCTGTCAACTAATGACCTTTTCTTATGAAGCCAAAGTTTTATGTGTCTATTTAAATCTATGAGTTAGAGAACACACACACACACACACACACACCCCCCATACTTAAACTCAGGTGGTCACAGCTTTTCTACTCCAATTTTTTATTGATGTTTTTAAACATAGCCTTAATGTTCTCTTTCACTCAGTTGATTTGCTTGAAAAGAGGACTGAGGCCAAGCATACCATTACTCAAGAATTCATAGTTCCCAGGCCAATGGAATAAGCCTGGTTACTTTCCAGCAACTGTAATTTTGGTCATACAATTGTTAAAAGTCATTGACAGGAAATAATGAACACATGGCTGATATATTTTGAATGATAACTCTTTCATTTTTATCTTAGGAATCCAAAGGCTGTTTATTTTCTCTGGCAAAACTTCTCTTATAAAATGTTGTGACTTTCATATTCAAAACTTCATGTTATTATATTTGGGAAATGAAATATATTTCATATTTTTAAAGTGAACTCAGTGAGTAAAGGTTCCATTATAATCTTTTATCATAATTTGGCATATATGTGATAAATTTTGAGGACATAATAATATTTATCTACAAAATAATCTATAGTCAAATTGAGAAAAAAATGAACATGGGTATGAAAGTCACATGTTTATATGTTTTTTTAAAGGCAACATAGAAAAACAATTTTCAAAAGATAATGCATGACAGTCAAATGGTAGTGTATATAATAAATAATGACACCATATGTCATATTTATATATAATATAGTTATGTATAATTTTTGACATTTATTGAATTTTTACTGTTTATCAGGCACTGGACTAAGCTCTTCATGTCATTTTTATCCTTACAAAAATTTTAGGAATTAAGTACTAATTCCTATGGGTTTTGAGTTTGATGAGATTTCTCTGTGAGAAAAAGCCTTTGAAGGGTGGGAAATTTGAGCTGTGTCCTTAAGTGTCTGATTACTAGTACTAGAAATCATTCTCAAGTCTAGAGGAGGACATTATAAATAAAGATCAGTTTTGAGAAAAGGTGTGGCAACAGATTTGTGATAACATCATTTAGAAAATACTGACAAGATCAATTTGGCATTTGGGAAATAGTGTATAATATGACTGGGAAATTATATAATTTCAGAACACAGCTTCAGAGAGTTTGTGCACTTGGTTAAGATTGCTAGTCTCACATATTGCTTAATATATATCAAATATTGGGTGAAAGGCTATACGCATAAGAAATAATAACTCATGTTATACTTCCATGAGCCATATGAGATGTGTACTTCTATTATGTTCATTTAACCACCAATGAAACTGAAGCACGAGTTTAACTTGCCCAAAGTCAAACAAAAAGTAAGTGGCAAAGTGAATTTTCTCCGGTAGAAAATGATAGTCATGCTATCTGATTAAGTTGTACAGGACAGGGAGAAATTAAAGATTAAAGATTCTAAAGTTTTTGAGACTAGTAAAATGAGAGAATAATATTGGCACTGTCAAAATAGGAAGTTGGAAAAAAATCCAATAGCGACCACTTAACTGAAATGGCATGCTTTCTTCTGCATTTTCAGGACATAAAGGAACTAAGATAAATTTCTCAAGAGCACTCTTATGAAAATTGAATCAAGACCTACTGTTTTGTTTTGTTTTTTAATTTCACTTGACTGTATACAAAGACAGATTTACTATAAGAATGTTAAAAATCCTCAGAGGGATTGTTCTGGACAATATATTATCAGAAAATAACCTGTAGTTTACATGTAAGTGTTAGACTCTGGTACACAACCAATTTATTTATATATTCTTGAGTTATGAAGTGAAGGTATGTCTCAGGAGAGAAAAATTCTGATAGTAAATTTACATTAAGAACAATCATCATTTATGTATTATTTTTCAGTTGTTGAAAGGATTGCATGCTAGAGTGTTATCGAAGAATTTCCTGGGGAGTAGGGCCAAGTTTATCATCTGTGGAGAGAGAAACTGCAAGTTCAAGTCTGGTTCTAAGATGTACTAATTTGACTTCAGGGACATTTGTTTTATAGTCTCAGTGTCTTTATTTTAAATATATGAATAGTTTTAGAGATTGTGAGATTATTGGTTAAATAAGACAGTACATGTACTTTGCAAATGATTATAAATGTACAGGGTTTATATTATAAACATA
The DNA here is from genome assembly GCF_000151845.1 of Pteropus vampyrus. Lineage (NCBI taxonomy): Eukaryota > Metazoa > Chordata > Mammalia > Chiroptera > Pteropodidae > Pteropus > Pteropus vampyrus. The sequence goes on from NW_011888869.1 coordinate 1,457,633, forward strand.
GTTTCCATGGGTGACCAGTGTCAAGTGGAAGACAGACACTTCTAACAGCAAGGAGGAATGCAACACTGAAGTTTTCTTTGTTAGATGAAGGAAACTGATTTCATCATGACACTGGCTCAAATTGCCCGGGTGTTGAGTTACACATTATAGAATGTAGGTGGCATTAGCTGAATCAACAGCCAGATTTAATTTTTGTTTTGCAAGAGTGCCTGAATCATTCTATATTTTATTTTAAAGAATAATAATTAGAAACAATTTATTTTCTCCACTTCCCTAGCTATCAGGGGGAAAAATTTTTCTGTGTGTAAAGTTCTTTGTGTGCCTACTCAATCTGTAGGTTAATCAAAATAAATGATAACTTATTTCTATAATCTCATTGTTTCAATCTGGCCACCCATTTTTTTTTAAATATTTAATTTACTGCTACTTTTAGATTTTGAGGTAGTCATTTGGCAATTGTAATAATTTCTGATTTAAATGTTTCACTATGTATCTAATTTGCTGGCCATTCAGAGCTCTGAATTAGAAATCTCTGTAATTCAGAATTAATTAAAAAGAGTATTGTAATGATAGAACTTCAGCCTCAAAAACACAATGCCTAACCAGGCAAGAATGCTGTGGAAGAAATATCTTTGACAACTACGTTATCAAACAACATTGACCAGGCTGGCAAATACTAACAACGACAATCACCTCTTGTTGCTGCTCAAATGGTCACTGTGCATCCTGGCATTTTGTTCATCTTATTTCAAATGGCAAGAGAGTTTAAATATACAGAATAATTACCTGAAAGCTGAACAGATTGGATTGGACTTCGTAGCCTCATCAGAATTCAGCAGCAGTACAAAAGGATGAAAATGAGCATAACATAAAAAGAAAATAAAAGATTGGCACAGATAAACAAATATCTATGTTATTCTTTAATTAATATGAGGAAGGAAGAGTTTGTATGACCTTAAATTTTTTTTCCCACCACTTTTTAGGTAGTATATGACTATAAAATTAATTGCTTTGAAGATTTCTCGTTACCATTCATGCAACCTTAAAGAACCAAATCTGGTCAGAAGGGAAACAGATGGAGAGGGTCATATTCTTTCCTATGAGCTTTATCACTACATTGTCATTCAAAGCATAATTCCACAGAATTAAAATAGCATCACAAAAAGGATGCACCACCCATTATAATTGAGCTATATGCAGCTGTGTCATAAGTCATAGCTATATTACTAATAAAGATCCTCAACATATTCTGTCAGGTGATTTTCATTAAATTAAAAAAGATTTGTGGAATAAATCCAGTTTATAGTAAAACAGATGTTTTATTTTATATTTACTCAGGCTTAGACTGACACCTAATTATTTTACATGCGAGTCTGGAAATAAATATGTACTGTAGTTTGTTCCTAGTACTAAAAAAAAAAAAGAAAAGGTTGACAAGTGGAACAAATAATAAATATGACAACTGCTCCTCGTAGGAAATTCTTTGTAGTTGTCATGAATTTCAGTTATGAGATATTGCCACTAATTTGAAGCCTAGAGTTAGTATGGATAGATAAAATTACATGTAGCAGACTATTGGTGGAGAACTTCATGACTGAGCTAAGTTGAATGTATTTTTAGAGTCTGACATTTCTTTTTGAATATACACATAGCTGTGGGAAAAATCAATTTGAGACTCTTGGTGAGTGTGGGATTAATACAAGATAAGCAGTGTGAAATAGAGTAACAAAATTATATTTCCTAAAGGTACTAAGTATAGTTGCATAACAAATAATAAATATACACATATATATACATTCTTTGTAAGATTCTTAGTAATAAAATAAAAATATAACTAAAAATGAAATACCCATTGATACAAGATTTCAAGTTACATTATGAGACACTTATAAGATAAAGTAATATATAGTCCTAAAAAAATGATGGCAATTTATATACAGTTAATATGAAAAGTTTTTTAAATAATAAATGCATATTTTAGAATAGTATTTCTAGTATAATCCTATTAGTATGTAACTAATAAAAAATTGTGAAATTAATGATTAGAAATTAAATATAAGTTTTGTAAGAAAAAGCCAGATACTACAATTACTTTTAGAAACTAACAAATGAGGATAGTTATAGAGAAGGAACTTCTAATAATATTTTTCTTATCCTCTTTTATAGAGTTGGAAATTTTTAGCATGATAAAATACAATATATATTAAAGTAAAAGGTGTTATTTTAAAAAGATGACTGTTTCATATCATTCCTCCCCTAATTGTGTTCATCTTTCATAAATTCTGACTTTATGTATTTTTGGTCATTCAAAGAATCCAAAATACTCTTTGAGGCCTACAGCCATGCCACCCTGAACTAGCCCGATCCCGTCTGATCTTGGAAGCTAAGCAGAGTCAGGCCTGGTTAGTATTTGGTTGGGAGGACAGGAGACCACCTAGGAAGACCAGGTGCTATATGCGTACAAAATAAAATAAAAAAAAATAAGGGATTGTAAACTGACAAGGTCCTTGCAATCTGTGAGGTCAACCAAAGTTTGCCTTGCCTAAAAAAAAAAAAAAAATCCTCTTTGAAGATATATTCCAAAGACTTCCTATGTGGTTTTATATTATTTTGACAATAAACATTCTTTTATAAGAGAATTTCTATATGTTATTCACCTAATTAAAATAAATCAAACCATGGTAATGATGTACATTCTATTTAAATCTTCTTAGAAAACATGTGTAATGATTTTTTTAACAACTACTCTAAAAGCATTTTTAATATTCTATACTTAGTTAATATTATTTCAAATTTAATGAACTTTTATGATCTATATTGTACAATGTCATATATATAATAATAAATAGAAAGAAAATCATTTATATATTAGATTAAATATTTAACCAAGTGGAGATAAAACTAAAATGACCATTGTACAACATGAATGGATTTCCCTTGCAGATTGAACTTTAGTTTTCTTATTTATTGCTGCAATTAATAATTGTCAAAGCCTTCAGGTATTTAACAATGAAGTAATATTATTTATTAAATAATTTCTAAATCTAAATATATAGTAAACATCATGGATGTGTTTGATAACGTTACAGTGAATTTTGAGTTAGATTATATAAGTAATCTCCATGCTAAGTAGATTCGGTCGAAATCAGATTTCAATGGACTTAGAACTAAAAGCAGAGATAGGAAAAAATGTTCCTATCTTTGCTTTTATCTTCCTCTTTCAAAAATATTTTATTAAAAAAAGGAAAAGAGAGAGGTGTATTAATGGGCTAAGACTTTTAGACACAAAAAGAAAAATAATGTGTCATAAAGATTTGATGGCAGATGTTGAGTGTTCATACATACTGATCCTAATTTTATTATTAAATTGAAAAAATAAAAGATCATTTGTGGTTGAGTCATAGGACTAGATGAAGACATGGGAACACCATTGGTAGAATTAGTTTTCTACGCAAGAAAAGTAAACAAATCTTCCTATCATCATAAGGGGCTGAAGATTGTTGCTTCCATCCTCTGATTCTAGCTTGAAACTTCCACTTGCCCCAAGTGAGGAAAAAGGAGGAGGATGTTCTCTATTTCAGCTGTGGGTATGCACAGTCATATTAACCTACTCTGTTCAAATGGTACTGCCTTATCCTCAGTTAAGATTAAGAAAGTCAAAGGAGGCCAAAGTATTTTAAATGTTCATATCTGAGTCAAGAAATTGTAAGTAATAGTCTTATTTTCATGAGAACATAGGTTAAAGAGATTTTGTGTCTAACCTAAGAACAAAGTTACTGGCATTGTAGGTTCAGAGGGCAGGCCTCCAGGGCCTCCTAACAGAATACGCTGCCTGCTACTGTTTGTATGGATAAGATGTTAGGTATGAAAATGAGTCACTTATGCTTTTGTAGAGTTTTTTTTGTTGTTGTTTCTTTCTTTGTTATTCAGTTGTTATATTAATCAGAGAACACGAACTTGGTATTAATGAATCTTCAAAAATATCTGTTTTCTTTTTTTTTTCTTTTTGATGTACTCAGAATCTATTATCTGCAACTCTCTATGATGAGCTAGGAAACAGGGAGAAACTCTTCCAAATCATGACTTATTAAAGAGAGAAAGTATAATATGACAACAGAGATAAAAGTTCCAGAATAGAAGTTTCTTTTACATCTGTACTGATAGCTTTGGTTAGAAATGTCAGTATAACATAAATAAGACAGTAGAATTAATTTAGAAGTAGTCAGTAAAAGTTGCATATCACTTCATGAAAGGCTAAAATAAAAAACCCGCTGCGTGACTCCATGACAGAAAATATGCCTCATTGCCACATTAAATACTGAGGACGTTTCTTAAAAACCCAGTCTTACTTCAGTAGATTAGCTCATAGGAAAAAAAAAAAGACATCAACCTCTCCGTAACCCTGAACATGAAATGAGAAATCTTACTAAAAACAGCTGCAGCTGCTTTTTCATGAGAAGAGGAGGTGATGATATGATAACAGATGCTCAGCTTCTCCCTCAGTGACAAAGCATATTGGTGATTTCAAGTAGGGCTGGCATCTCAAAGAAAGCAATTAGGTTCTTTGTGAATTATGGTGGTAAAGAAACCGAAGTAATTAGGACAGATTAAAGCATAGAAAGATAAATATCTTGCCCAAAGAGAGGTCGAAGCTACATGACCGCAGTTACTTTGGCAGGAAACAAAGCAGTGCATATGGTCGTGGGCAGCACTGCCTCATCCCAACTGTACATTTCATATACAATGATTATTAAAAGCCTTTAATTTAAGATGTCATATGTAGTCACATCAGGAAAGTATATTTGGTGAAAATATTTGCTGATGGTCTTGTAAAAGAGTTAAACACTGTAGGGGTATGTTTCAAAACTACTACTTTTGAGAAGAACTTTTATATGTTACATCATACACACTTAGAAAAGACTCTGGGGAATCATTTATAAGTTTGAAATCTATTCTCTAATTTCATATATATGTTATCTAGTTGGATTGTAGAAACTCTTTTTTTCGGACACACTTGGCTATTTCTACTTTGTTTCTAGTCTGCTATCATGATACAGTGGGTTACCATCCTGAATATTATTTACTGGCAAAATAACAGGTGCACAGGCAATAACATGTAAAATTACTTAGTTTAGGCATTGAACCAATAAATGTACTTAGAAGACTGGTTTAGTTGTCGATTTTTTTTCAGTAGTCTTAAAAACCAATATTAAAGGTGAGAGTATTTCTATGGTTCTAAGATTAGAACACGGAAATTAAATAAGGAATATATGTCCTAGCGTCAATGGCACAGATTGATAAACTAGCCTCCTTCAACAGGAATTAAATTTTCAGCTACACTCTATCATGGCCAGCTTTAGGTTGATATGAGTAATTCTCATCTGTCAGAGAATACCATACCCATTTCTGATAGTTTGCCCCTTACTCCCCTACCATTTATAAGGATGACTCTCCTAGACGAAGTGGAAGATCCTAGAAGATAATTTAAGTAATCCAAGAATTTAGAGTTAATCCTGAAAATACTTGGGGAAAATAGACTAATAGTAAAATGACAATCAATTTTCACTGCTACTAACTCTTCTCATTTCCGTCTTCCACATACACACATTTTAGATGTTTGAACACTTTGGGACCCTAAGAAAACAGAATAAAATTGAGAGACACTCTCCTTTACTATGGTATCCAGTGAATGCTTATGTTCAAAGTTGATTCTGTGAAACTCCACTAAATTTTTATAAATTGTAAAATTTTACTATGTCCTCCAGTCTCTTCCCAGTTCCTTCTCCTTCCAACATCATGGCAACCCTCACAATTATGTGGGCGGAAGGTGAGATTTCTGATGCCTTCTGGAAAGCCTCCTTAATTTTCCTTTTGACGATTCACTATTCATAGCACTTGAAAATAACTAACCATTGTATGCTAAATATTTCAAAATCCGTATTTCATCCTTTTTCCTTTTTCAGAGTATTGAATTAAAACCAAGTAACTGAAATAAGAAACAATAGAGGAGAGCAACAGTACAGGGACTGAAATTGTATGGCCGTAAAAAGTCTTCATGAGAATGACTGTAACAGAATAAGGATACATATGAAAATTTTCTTTTCCTCAGTATCTGATTCTATTTAAGTAAAAATTTTAATATTCCTCAATGTATACACTCACTGATATATTAATTATTATAGTTTTTATATTTTCACATGATGCAAAAGTTGAAAAAACTGTAGCTATTTTCTAATTCTTAAAACCTTCAGTTTTAAGATGATACCTACATTATACATGATATAAAAATGTAAAATAAACACATAAAGTATGTTCTTAAGACCTGAATTTTTAAAAATTTAGGTATCAACTATAAATATGAAGTTTAGCTTGTAACTGAGACAAAAATGTTTAAGTTTAGAAAAATAAGCACACTGAGTGCAAATATGTTTGAAATTTTAAGAGGTGTATACATTACTTTATAGGAAAGTAACTTAGTGGCTACAAGAAGGGAAAATGATGGTAATAATTTGAAATACAACAAATCAGTTTAAATCTATTCTGAAACCTTGAAGGTTTTCAATATCAGCAGTTTCACTTAAGATATTTTTCTATAACTGAAGTACTTCTTTAATCCCAACAAATATTGATTCCAGATGTGATAACATATGAATATGACAACAATTCCATTGGAAGGCTGATAAAATATTCACATACTTAAAGTCATGAAGAAATATCAAATATACAATTTAATATAAATAAAGGACATTATTTTATAATTTAATTGAATTGACACCAAACATAGCTTTTTAAGTAAAATTATATTACATTCACTTTCTAAGCAAGCAATGTAGATAGGATTTGCTTGACAAAGATTAACATCAGCCATCTTAAGGCATTTAAACATTGATTAAAAATTAAAAAGACATGAAAATGGGAATGAACAGTAAATATTCAATGTAGAAAAGACAATCATGTTGATTTTTAAAATTTGAAATGTGTGGAAGGCACATACAATAGGGAATAGTGAATAATTTGGAAGATTTTAAGAGAAGGATGAAAACATTAGGTTGATATGTTTTATGCCATATTTATTAGAAGAGAGAGTTGGAAAATAAATCTAGTATTTAGAAATATGTGTCTTATGGTGAAATAAAGGAGGTATTAAACAAAATGACTTGCCCTGTAATAAATCAGCTCTCAAAGGATTAGAGGTAGGACTAGCATGGATTGAAGTTTGAATAAAGATAAGATAACATACATGAAAGCTTCACTAAAAGGAGAAACAATTTATGAATGGAAAAAGCCTATGCATAACTCTACAGAGTTTTGAAAACAAGTTATTTTGATCCTCTTAAAAGTAAAAGCGATTCCCAAGTCAATCCAAAATCTGACAAGCAATATCTGAATTAGTTCATTGGAAATTTAACTGTGGTGAACACAGAATGCAATATAAATAGTATTGAATTGTACACTTGAAACCTATTTAATCTTACCAATGTCATACCAATAATTTTAATAAAAATAATATATAATAGCTTATCCAAACTCTTCATGAAAATACTTCTATAGATAAACATAGAGATACCAAAATTGATGTCAGTCTTCTAACCCGAATTAATAGAAAACTAGAAAACATATTCTAGAGGAATTTTACATTAATTGTACAACACATTTAGGTGGATTATGAAGCACAGTTTTGGATTAAACACTTTCTTTATGCCAAACTCCAAGTGGATTGAGAACTCCTGAAAAGGCAGGAACTTTTTCAAACTAACCTGATTATATACCTTTTACTTAAGGACCCTGTGACTACAATGAACAGAAAATAATCTAAATTTGTGACCATAGCCTAGTTCTTATTTGCTGAGTTTGCCAGACCTAAGTTTGTCCTTTATATCCATCATTTCACTGTCATGAGCTTTTTGACTTTTATATTCATAAGATACCATAACTAAAAATGCATAATCCAGGAGAATGTAGAAGGTCAAGGGGAAATGTGTAAAGCATCCGAAGTTCCTTAGTCACTGTGAAGAAAATATTGACACTCTACATAGAGTTAGGGATAACAGCAATACAAATAATAATAAGAGATGTAACCTTTCATGCAATGAAAGAGATGTAACCTTTCATAAGAGATGTAACCTTTCATGCAAAATAGATTCTAAAGTACCCAAGCTGCATCCAGAGCATATCTGATATTCAGAAGAATGATCCCAGTTCCTAAGGTCGACAGAGAAGTAAATGGAGGATGCTAAGCATCACGTATTAAGTTGGTTTGCTTTACATCAATTTAATTTTGTGATTTATAACCCTATCTGAAAGCAAATATTTTCTGATGTTTCTTATATTATCTTGAAACGGTATGCACAGATAATAACTTAGCAACACACATAATTAAAAAAAAAATTCCCTTAGCATAGAAGATAAATAAAGGTAACTATGTAATAAAATATATTTAACATGCAAGTTTAAGCATATTCTATCAGAGCAGTAATCTATAAACTGACATAGACATGACCCTTGAAGATACACGGAGAATATCTAAAGATTTTAGTGTTCAAGAAGAGTTAATCATGATTTAAAATAAAATTAATGGAATTACAACTATAATTATAATCTCAAAAGCTAAGTAGCTGATCAATATACACACTCACAATTACTGAAAAATATGTTATGATCCTTATAGATAATTTATTGTTTTAACTACAGTTCATTATCACAAATTAATGAAAAATAACAATGTTCTTATATGATAATAAACAACTTATGCTAAATCTATATAATTTTCACCTGAACTTAGATATATATATTTTTAGTTCATTTTAGTTTAAAAGGAAAGGGGCACAAAGCTAGGAGAAATAAAAGTGTGGTAGTAACTAGGTGGCATGCACACAGGAATAAAATAATTTAACATCATAACAATGATAAATTAGTAAAAATAAAATGACAGAAAAAGCAGAATTATTAACAGATAAATATATGTGATGTTATAATTTGAATCTGAGCCTAAATTTGAATCTGTATTTTATGAACATACCACATATTACATTGTGACCACATATTTAGCTTGAAACAGATAATTTGTACCCTCCCCCTTTTTTATTCTAAGCAATAATATCAGTAAACTGTGAAGCATTCACTTCAAGGTAGTTCTCTTGGTTCTAAAATTTGTAATTATTTTAACTATTTTTGAGGTTTTTGCTTTTCTTATTACATTTATTCGTGTTGCTTTTAATTCATCTTGCCTATTCCGAATTTGAGTATTCCCAAGTCTATTTCACCTACAAGTCCAACTCTAGTGTTTTTTTTTTGTAATGTCTCCCTCCTGGATCTAGATGTTAGAAAACTAAACATTGCCCAGCATATTAGTAGATCTGACAGCCTTCTACGTGTATCAATAGTTTTACTTCATATAATTCAAAAGGTCAGTGCTATTAAAGCTTATTAGATTATCTTAAAAAGAAAGTTCTAAATAAAAGCTGGGATAATCAAAGAAATTGTCAGTAAAATAGAATTTAAGTTGTGTTTCCACATCTTGTAAAAAATTACAATTGATTTTCACGCTAGGCATTAATATTGTCTGCAAAATGTTTAGTAAATGGTGCTAAAGATGGTATTCATTTTCGCTCTCTTTGTCTCTTTCTTTCTGTCTCTCTTTCTCTTTAGACATGGAAAATTGAAAACAAACTAAAAATAGCTCAGTTGAAAAATGGTTAACAACACAGTTTCTGTGTACATCTAAATTTGAGAGAAAATTTGAGTTATTTATTACATTAAGTCTAATATATAAAGGTGTTAACAGCTTGGTTAAGACGACTTTTATTTTTAAAAAAATTTTTGCTCAAAAGCAACAAAAAAGAAACATTGAAGATCAAATACACATCAAAGTACAAGTTAGGTCAGCTCTATTGTGACTCCATATTTCTTGAATTTCAGAATTCAATGGCCTCAGCAGCTAACATGGAAAGAGATACCCACTAGGACAGATGAGCCAAGAAATGCTTGCTGTCTTTTCCATTTATGTCCAGTGTGGGGTGGGGCACATGTCAGCCTATCTAATTTAGGCTTAACATCTGAGGTTTATAATCTTATCCAGTCCCATGACCCAGTTTGATAATGTATACAAAGTGTTATATATTGCCCAGCCATTTCTGAGTTATATATTTTATTTCTTGCTGCACCACATACCTATTTTCTGATTCAGTGTAGCAAGACTGACTATCGCCTATTAGAAACTGGCATCTGACTCTTTCTCCTTCAAATGAGAATTCTGAAGTTAAGAGAGACTATAGAATTGATCTAGGGCTAATAGTTGTTGAAATCTATTCAAGACCAGAGGTCTCAACCAGTGGTCTTTTTAAAATTCCTGTTGTAGCTCATGTAACTCTAATATTTTATGTAATGCCAATTAGTTCATTAGAATTAAGTTTAAAATTCCATCTGGAAAGCTTTTAAAAAACAAACAAACTAACAAAAAAAACCAGAATGACCACGTTTTAATAATACTAATGATTACTTCATAACCTTATAGCTATTAAATATTTTTAAGCCTGCATCTGATTTAACAAGAGTGAGGATCTATTTATAAAATCTCAAAAGAAATCCTTTTATAGTTGAGAGCTAGTAGGTTTGTATTTTTATTATTAACTAATTAAATTCAAATAAAAATATGTATTAACACAATAAGAGAAAATGTTAAGCTAAAATAATTTGATTTTATTTTAAATAATCTTATTTTACCCTGCTTATGTTATATGGCTTGGATTTAGTAAATGTACTATCTCATAAAACAGAAAATTAGTTTAGATAAAATATTGTTTTATATCAGCCAGAGTCTGGTTATTCTATAAAAAATATTCACTCTAGGTTTATATTGAGAAAATGATGTCTCTCAGTCCTTGTTCATTTATATCTCCAAGTGGTAAACTGATAATTTTTGTTTGAGTATCTGTTTGTAGAGCTGCTTTTGCCGATTCTAGATCCCTATTGCTGGAGTCAACATACATAAAATGAAACAGAGCTGACAGAAAGAATAGCAAATCCAAAGCATAGGTTACATACTCAGAAAAACAGCATGTGGAAGAGATAAAGCAAGGGAAATAGAAATGGATTTCTATATAGAGTGCCTGGCATTACATAATGAATTTGTAAGAGTTGTTGCTGAACATGTTAAAAGTACTATAGATCTCCAAGTTGCATAAAAGAGAAAATGGTGATGTTATCTTGCAGGAAGGGAAGAGTCCCAGTTTGATTATTTAACTGTCCATATATTATATTGAGAAGATTAGACCTACCCTTGTTAAAGTACCTGCTTATATATCTACACACTTTTATTATTACCTACATACTCTTTTCCCATATTAAAAAGTGCATAGAATGCCATTTACCTTTCTCTATATAGTTACCCTTCTATATTCTCTATTAGTTTCTGAAAATTTTTTCCCCTAAATCCATAAGGGATTAATCAGAAAAATATTGACAGCTTTCTCGACCTTTCTAATGAAACCCCCTTATTTATTCCTCCATTTGGCCCTCTTCTTAAGTGCATGACATAAACCTCCAATCCTCATATTATTTAATAGCCGTATATGATATGCATGATATTACAAATGTGATATTCTAAAATTTCTATGAATGAAAAATAACATAAACAGGAACATGGTCTGCTGTTTCTTTTATTAATCAATTATTAAAGACAAAAATAAAAACCTAATACAGTGTTCAATTCTGTAAGAATACATATATGGTCAAAAGCTGGCCTCTAATGAAAAATTGACTGTTATTACATACTATATGGGACGATTATTCAAATAATAGCCTAAAATACTGATGTGGGTAAATTTTTTTTGAAATAAGACTAAATTTTGTTCTTGTCTTGTTAGTTTTCATTCAATTTTTTTCTTGCTCTCACTATTCCAAATTACTACAAATAAAAATTGTGAGAAACACGTGCAAAATCCATGTAGGAAGTGAGACAGCATTGCTTATTGACAACTGCTTTTATTTTATTACATATTATCTTTTCAGTGGAGTAGTTTCTAAAAGGGGGTCTGTTAACCTGTAGAATGAAAAAAGAGAGAAGAAAAATAACATGTCAAATTAGCAATAAATTATTTTCCCTTTAGATTCTATGTATAATATTTAGTCTTTTGTATAATGTAGCACAATTATGGAGTGTACAAAAATTACCAAGCTATGATTAATAACATTCTCCTATTCTTCTGAATAAATATTGAAGGCAGCCTCACCCCCTACTTTTGAGATGTTAAATAGTAATTTAAAGTGTCCTCTTCACTTTGAGATGACAAAGTGCTTTTTATATATTGGAGGCATTGGGTGTGAGATTTCAAAGCAAGCTTTACACTAAAGTTTCTCATTTTATTATTGTAAGTGGGAATCAAGTAGATCTTTGTTACTCTGAGAGTTACTGATTCCTGCTTGACAATGTTAACATCAATGAATATCTCAAAGGTATTCTTTCAATACATGTTTCCTAATACCCTACAATGTGTCAAGCCCTGTTTTAGGAACTGGGAATGTAGTATTGAATGGAGAAGTGACATACCATTGAGTGAGACAGGTTATAATTCAATAACTACATAAATACCTACACAAGAAATGAAACCAAATGTTTAAGTACTACACAGAGTGTAAATCAGGTTGATACGGTACAATGGCAATGTGACTCCATTAGACTGAGTGGTTAAAAATAATGCCCCTCTAAGAGAGTAAAACACTACCACAAATTAAAACTAGTATTTATGGGAAGATTGAGTAGAATGATATTCCAAGCAAAGACTCAAAACTAAGAATGTGCTCCATGCATTCAAGAAACTGAAAGAAAGGCAGTGTGACTACTCTATAAAAGTAAGAGAAATAGAATTCGGAGGTTGAGATTACCTTTCAGGTTTTATGAGGAAGATTGATGATGTAAAGCTGTTTTAGCTAGAAGACCATTTAGAGTTTAGGTACCAAGGGAAGGCACTTTGAAGAGTTTATGCAACTATATGGAGAATAGTATGTTGGGGTAAAATGTGAGAGTAGATAGAACTCATGGTAGGCTAATTATTTTAAGAAATTGTGGTGAGCAAGCACAGTGATAATAGAACTAGTACAAAGTGTAGATGTTAGACATTAAGTCAGATTTTGAAGATAGAAAAGATAAAGAGTTACTGATGTCTTTGGGTGAGGGACAGGTCATCCGTCCTCGAAGACAGTTTCTTACCCTTTGCCTTGAGCAAAAGATAGAAAGTGATAATCCTTATTGAACTGGGGAAGATTAAAAAAGAATGAGATGAGAGTGTTAGGAACAGGAATCAAGACTTTTTTGACATGTTAAATTTCAGATCACCGTAAGAAGTCTACATGAGCATGTTGACTAAGTCCAAGGTTCAGAGAATTCATATATAAAATTAGAAATCATCAGCATATAGTCCCTGTTAATGAACCAGTGGAAATGAACAAACTGATAGTGTGAGAGAGAATAGGAATAACATCTTGAAAAAAAAATAGTCTAGAGTATAATTGAAGGTACTTACTAGTGCAGGGTAAGTGCAAGGATATTTCTTGTATAATAGCAAAACAGAAGGCATATGAATGTGCTCCTGAAAAGATGAAATTCAGATTGTTTGTTTTCAATGAAGCTAGGCCATTAATTAAGAATGAGTAAAGAATAGAGGAAAACGACAGAAAATTAAAAGAGATATAAAAAACGCGCAATCGAGATTTGGGTTAGGTGGAAATTAAAGAGAATGTGTAAGTATAGTCTGATGTTTGAGTAATACAAAGTGATCATTTGAAATGTGTGGTCCTGAATTTCAGGTGAGATACATCAGTTCTGATGTGTGCAGTCATGGAGAAGACAGAAAATTGAGTTTAATTAGTTATCAGGTAAAGCAGATGGCAAAGGGAAAAGGGAGTTAAAAGTGTTTGCAAGGTTGTTATAATTACAGAGCACTGAATCTAAGTTGAATAGGAAATAGCATGAAGGCATGGGTCGGAAAAATTAGTTCATAGAAAAAATCAATTGGGGTTCTCAATAAGATGAAAATGTTGGTAGAAAAGAAATTGAATTTGATAGGAAACATGTTTAAAGAGAAGTTTTTGTTTTGTTTTATTTTTTCACCTTTCTGAGTCCTAATTTAAGTAGTAATTACACACACACACACACAGACAAACACACAAAAATGTTTATTTGAGAGAGCTTTAGAGATAAGACTGTTGTCAGGATACCAAGTGTCTTTTATAAAGAGATAGATGGACATATAGTAATAACTTGAAAATTTGAAAAAAATTGCTGATTATAGATCTGCCAGTCAACATATATCATAGCATGTTTTTGGAGATTATGTAAGTAATCTGACATTATGTCAGATTAATAAATATATATACTATATATTATTATGTACTATATATTATATTACTACATATATTATATATATGTATGTGTATGTGTATGCATGTGTGTGTGTGTGTGTGTGTGTGTATAAAATGGAGAGTAGAATCAGAGGCTTGGGTATCTAATGGTGTATAAGGTATATGAGGTAACTATGGCATATGGGTTTCTAGTTGTGTAAAGGAGTATATAAAACTCATGGAGCTCACCATGGTAGTCTCATGAGGGGAGACAGGAAACTGGATTAATATGGATTATGTGGGTTCTCTGAGTAATATTCATTTCTGTCCTGGAGGAATGATAGCCAAGGTGATGAGTTGACTGAGGGCTTGCTCAAGGGATGGTGGCTTCTTATAGGCAACTGGTTGTTCTGTGGGCCTTTGCATCTAACAGCCTTGCTCTATGGCACATGGCCTCTCTTCCAGTAGGAGCTAAGGAACTTTCTCTTTTCTAAAGTGACAGAATATTTTTGTGGCTGGACATATACAGGCTTACATACTGCTTTTTCTCTGTATAGCAGTGATGTGAAGAGAAATTACGTATGTGTGTTTGTGTGTATATATGATTTAACATAGTTTAATATTTGTCCGTGGGTACCTTCAGCCATGAATAGTTCATCATTTAACAATGGATCCCAGATATTTTTTTTATTGTGCAAAAGGATTAAGATGTAATGTGTATACTTACACACATATAATAATGTTTATTTCACATAAATATTTATTTATTTATAATTCATAAATAGGCACATTGGCCCTAGTAAATGTTTTTTAAATATATCCAAAATAAATATTTAAAAAAGCAAGTTTAGAATATATATAAGTAGAAGTTGTAACAGTTTTCTCCCCACAGAGTATGCCTAAGTGCATAACATACAAACTGTTTTAAACATGGCCACTTCATTTTGGAGGTCAGTCAGAATATACAGTTTAAGAAACCCACCATCAAAATTGTGTTATAGTAATTCATAATTAGACTAAGATATTCTAGTATATACAAAATATAAAATAAAGGTATATTTTTGTGAAATATTATGGAACAATCCCCTAATTTAAAAAACAGATAAGAATGAACCTGTGCAATAAAATGTAGTTTTCAAGAGATTAAGCTTACTTTCAGCCTTGTGAAACCTCATTTCTGGATTTACTGGTTAGTACAAAATATTTTTATTTCTTTGACATTGACTACTTTCAGAGCTAACACACATGCAATTTAAATGTTTTCTAATGCTACACATTTTATGCATAAAGATAAATTCAACATTTCTCTTAGTATGCCATGTAATGTGATTCTTCTGTCTTCAGATTGACTCTCCATCTTTACCTCCAGAGTCCTACTTGATTTGAAATCCAATCATCTCATATTTGATTTGCTTCAATAGTCTTCTTTTTCTATCTATTCACACTCTCTTTCACCTTTGACTCAATCTGTGACCCATCATCACATTTCTTCTAAATTTAATTCTTGTACTTCAAAACTGTCATGATTGCTAAACTGCTGCCGATACTTATTACATTGGATTCTAACCCCTCAAAAAACATTTATCGTCTTCAATAAATTTTTTAAAAATCTCCTGAATTTTTATTATCAAATTTCTCTTCCTTTATATACAAACAAAAGTTTCAGTTTCTTGTTTTACCCTTCACAGTCCATTTTTATTTTTTATTTTGATATTTGTTTGATCTTGTTCATTCAGGCTTCTCTTTTTATGATTCGATCTGTATATTATGAGAAAATATGTATCTCTCCAAATTCCTATTTAAGGGAGTAATATTGTTTGTAAGACATTAACTTAAGTGAGAGTAGAACCATGACTATGCTCAAAGACAGGAAGATGGACTCCAAAATTTCACTCAGAGTAAGACAGATCCTATAAAAAGGAGGCACTTTTGTTTAAATTTGGATATGCAAATTTAAAGGTAAGACAGGGCTCACAGTGAGATGTTCTGCATTAATACAGAGGAGAATTCAAATGTCTCTAAAAATCTGGGAAAGAGAAAAAACATTTCTACCAAGGTAGCCACTGTATAAAGAATACTTGAGAATAAATCTGAGTAGGGACATTGGATATTGAAAAACAGATGTCTAAGAAAATTTTATATTAATTTACATTGTAGAAATATGTTGTATAAGTTTTCTCCTCTGTACACGCACTTTAGCAAAATCTCCAAACCCAATTAATTTTTTTTGTTACGCTTTTGAGGAGAGTTAAAGAGGTACTGATATTCATTCTTGAAGTAATATGAAAGAAACCAGCATGCATAGCTTTAGAAAATAAAAGAGGTTGGCTGGAATCCTAGTTAACCACAAAAGTCCTGTAAAAGACACATAAGGTAGTATATCTTTTAACTGGTATATTATTTCTTAATGTTTCCACTTGATAATTAGCATATCAGGACCACGAAATGGAGGCCACCCAAGTAGTCCAGCTCACATCACAAATATAAACCTGTCAGCCGGCACTCTTGGGTAACACCTGTCAAAAAACCTAATGTACACCAATGACGATCCTCCAACTCAGCTTTAGCTAGCTTACCTTACCCAGAAAATAGGATCTTCTAGCCTTACGAGGAAATCCCCAACCTCCTAGCTAATCACACACTGTTTCCACGCTGCCTCTTCTAATGCTCTATAAAATTCACTTTTGCCCCAAGTCCCTTGAGAACAGTGCACCACTGCTTGTGACTCATTGTACTCCCCCAATTCATGGATTGTTTCCCTTGAATAAGGACATCAAACTAGTTACTAAGTTGTTTTAATTTTGTCATTTGACACACCATCCAATGTGTCACCTCTTGATCTACCTTTCATATATAAATTATTTTAGCAAATATTATAGCACTTTATATATCGCCATCTATAATATTCCAATAATCCTATTTTATAGATCTTGTTTTCCCCATTATGGTATAAGAAATTTAAAGACAAGAAAATACAATTGAATTTTCTTTTTACCTTTAGAGGCTAGCATTTTGATACAATCAAATCTTTATAATGCTAGCTAGTATTTTAGAGTTTAATACATGAAAATAGAATGTATATACATGATTTTTATGATTAATATTGTATCATTTACTATACATAGCTTTTTAAAATATTAAATAGTGAAAATATTTACACATTAAATTTTAACAGTGGTTGCTTATTTTTTATGCTTTATTCTTTCTACTTAAGTAAAAGTGGTAGAAGAATGTTTAGCTTACTGCAGGAAATATTTCCAGAAAACTAGAATCTCGCATTATTTGTCTTTGTTTTGTATTTTAAGCTTGTATTTTGTAAACTATCTGTAGAGTTAAGAATCACCAAGTATGGGTCCTGAGGATAATTTGATAGGAACAGATGGGTAAATGCTAACATAACCGTAAGAGACATCCAAAGGGCTCATAGTTTTGGTAGTTCCTCCAATGCCTCCGAAAGATTCCTGTATCAGAAAATGTCATTGCAATTAAGAAAAGAAAGACTATTTTCCAAATCCTGGCCACAAATAGTATCACTGTCAGTAGGCATCCTCATTAGCTTATGGGAGATTGTTTAAATTGCTTAGCTTCCTTTATTGCTTTTTTCCCTTCATCTCTTTTCTAAAGGTGAAGGTGGGACTAAACCAAATTATTAGTTAACAGATTGACTTATTAAAACAAGAAGCAGATTAGGTTCTAAGCATAAATGACATAAATCATACTTTATTAAGAAATACTCCCTTCTTTATTCTATGATAGATTTGTAAATTTATACTAACAGATCAAATTGCCAAAGTGAAGTAATAGAGTTATGAAGACCTTTAAAGGGTGAATTATATTATAAAATTTTTGGTATCTTTTGACAATGTGTTTTTAGCATTCTTATATGTTTTCAATTTTATATTTTTATTTCCCAATGGAACATATAGAGACAAGGCTTAAAAATTAGTGATTTTTTTTTTTTTTTTACTGAGATTAAAAATTTGCTGCATTGGAAAACCTAGTTATTTCCAGTTCATTATAATTGCATTAAGAACAGAAATTCTAGACCTCTTATTACTAAATATTAATGATTTTCATTTTCCATTACCTAATTGTATAAAAGAGTAAAGTAAAATTAAAAAATATATTGAATAATTGATCAAATATTGTTGTATAACATAAATTGTCACAGCGCCACAAATGAACCATTGACTAGAATGTATGGTACCAGTGAAAGCTCATTAATATGTATGAAAATCTGCAATGCCTTTTAGCAATGGTCTTAAGGCATAATACTCTGAAGCGAAATTCTTAAAAATAGAATGAAATGCCAATAAAATATATATTGATAATAATGAACCATATAAATTCTAATAAACTTATCTCAACATTTGGTGAATTCCTTCAAGCAGTTAGGTGGTTCTGATGTTTTACAGATAAACTTTGAGCCCATTCTCCACCTGATTTCCTCCAAAATTGATTTGTTTAATACTTGGGTCATATTTGTTGCCATAACTATATGGCTTTGATAATCAGAATCTTGTAGATTCTTGTTATATATGAGTATTATTTCAAATAGGTATTTCCCCAAATCATCAAAAAAGTAAGAGAAATTATATGTAAAACACTAGGTACTGTCATTATTTTCTTCCTAGGTTTTTAAAATTCATTTAACAATGATAAAGAGGATTATAGAGGTGGCAATCAGTTTAAAAAAAAATGCCAGAAGGAACCTAAATGTTTATTACTGAATCTATATCTACTCAATGGATTGTTACATTCCATCACTTGATTTGACTCTCTTTTCCCCAAATTGTTATTTAATTATAGTTTCCAGGATTGAATGTAAAGTGGATTAACATTTTTAAAAAATATATAGTGAATATAAACTTGTAACCTTTTTTTTTCATTAAGATGACTTATTTTAAAATGTAACCAATGATTTTATATTTAAACTAAATTATAAAGTAGTTTTTGATTTAGAAGAGAAATTTGGTCTAGGAGAAAATTGATCTCATTCTTAGAGACTGGTGAGATATCATGTATCTAATAATTGTCCAGTAAATGGATAATGAATAGTACACAGATACAAGCATTAATAAGCACATTCACCAGTATATATTTACTAACAATAAATATATTATTTTTAAGTCTTCTTCCATATTTAAAAATAAAACATAATATAAAGCTCTAGAATTAATGATCAATGACTTTTTATGGCATTTTAATGATTTTGCTTAAAAGAGATATCTCTTCTGTCTAAATTCTTTATAGATGACATGCATATATGTGAAACACAATATATATGTGTGTGAATGTATGTGTTTGTATGTGTCTGTCTACCTATCTATAAAATCAGCAATGAGTGTTTTGGAAAGCAAAAGAAAATGAATTGAATACACTTTCATCACTAGCATAATCATTCCACTATTCTAGAAGATATTAAGAAGTTTTTGTATTTTAGGGAAGGCAAAAAAATATTTCAAAATGCTTACTATTTACTGAACTTAAATAATGTAAATTTAAAAAAAATAAGAAATTGCTCTACATATTATAACTTTTATATTAATATAAAGTAAAAGTCCTTAATACAACGAATATAAAACACTACTGTTTTGGTTGTATTATTTTTGTAAACAGGCTGAAAACAGCCTCTAGATAGATACCCAAGATTGATCTGAATGGATTAACCCTGACAGCAGATAGCAGCAGTGCCACAGATCATATAGACCATACAAGATTTTGCAATGAAAAGTCTGCCTGGGGCAGCATTTAAAAAAGCTGTAGTGTTTCATAATACTTTGAAATATATACATAATATTCCATAGACTTTGCACAATTGCTTCCTCCATCTTATCAATGCTTTTGATATCAGATGATTAGGCTGTTTTCAGCACTGCATACTTTATGGCCATGCATTGCTATATTAAACTCTAAAAGCGTTAACATTTGGACATAATCATGTTGGCTGTATTTTAAATTCATGATGAGAAATTATTCAGATTAGTTTTATTCTCAATGCATTGTGACCTAGTTAAATATATAATGTCTAATTTTTTCATCAATAAACCACTTGTTTGCTGTGTCCTCATTAGTTCAGTTCCACACATCCAAACTCAATGGAAGTTGCTGCTCACTACCTTTTAACTTTAATATATTTTTGAAAATATGCAAAGTGTCTTCTTGCAGTGCATTCTATTGCCATTTTTGAGTTTATGGCTTCAGTCTTCTAAGTAAATGTAAATATTTTCAAGTATGTAGGGTTTTCTTTCTTTTATCATCACCATGAAAAGTAATTGCAGTCTTATAAACAAATAATATTACTCAATTTTTTTTTCTGCTAAAAATGTACTAAATACCTAGTGCAGTTTTAGGTATTAAGGGAGATAATAAATAAAATTAAAGTAACTCCCAAATCTAAATTTACAATACTGACCTCACAAGGTTTAGCCCTACAATGTATTTTCTTGGTATTTCTAACTCGTCCTGTTAGTGCTTTGAATTATTTACATATATACATTAGAATGTATCTTCTTTCACTACACATTTTTTTTCTTTCCTTGATTTTTCAAAATTTCAAGTCTAGTATGAATTATTTCTCACCCTTATTCAGTCAGTGGCTAAATTCTATTCTACCTTAGTAAAGTCTTTTAAACCCACCCTCTTGTTTAGCATGCCAGCAGAAAAATTAGGTCCTCCTTATCTCCCATTGCTAGACATCCCCTAAAGAGTTTCCCTTCCTTTTCTTGGTATAATTCATTCTAAAAATCCATCTAGAACACCCTTTTTAGAGTTCAAGAAAGTCATTACCCAGCACCTAGACCAACTTGTGATGAAAAGTAGGTGTTTCAATATCTTCTATATGATCAATTAGCACCAGTTTCATTGATGCCAGACACATTATTGTGTGTGTTAACACAACCACCTGTCTACCCCCATTGCCTGCACTGTTTCTGCCCTAAACTATCTGCACTGGCTTTTATTGGTAGTCCTCGTTTTTATGCCCTTTTTCTCTCTCGCCCTTCTGAGACTCAAATACATACATGTTAGACCATTTATATTATTCTACACATTACTGATGCCTTGTTCATTTTTCTTCATTTTCTCTTTCTACTTCTGGTTAGATAATTTCTATCACTATATTTTAATTTTCACTCATCTTTTCTTCAGGATTTTAATCTTCTATTAAGTCTATTCAGTAATTTATATGTCATTTAGCATATATATCACATATATTTATATATTATATACCATATGTATGTAGTATTCAAGTTCTAAAAGTTCTATTTGTTTCTTTTAAAGATATCTTCCATGTCATTTTCTATCACATTCATGTTTTACTTTAAATTTATATAAATATTAAACAACTATTTTAAAGTCTTTATTTGCTAATGATATCATCTCTGCTCCCCCTCTCCCCCCAACCCAAAATTACTTTGCAACTTTGACTCACTGAGCCTCATTCAGGTGGCTCTGGTGGAGCAAGCTGGGAGACATAGTCTTGCCCTGCTTCTCAGAGTGGTTGAATGCAGGCTGCTAACATATTTTTTTATTTTTCATATACCACCATTGATTATATTTTTTTTCTGATTTTGGTTCACATTTGGCTGCTTCTTGTATTTCTCTTATTATCATTTGTTAGACATTAAGAATATTCTGTTGTTGAAGTATTTTTAAAAAATTGTGTTCCTTTTAAGAATTTGGAAGTATGATTTATCCAGTCAATAGATAAGTTGATTCCCAATGAGCTTAATTCTCCCAAAATTTGTTTATAAACTTTGTTTGAGTGAGATGAGAATAACTATTCTTGGTCTACTTTAGTACTAGTATTAAGGCATGTCACCTCTAGTGTGTCTTCTGAATGTTCTGTATGTAGAATGGTATTTCTCAACTTCAACTGGTTAGAACTTTTCAAATGCCCCAGCCCTGTATGAGTTTACTAATGTGCTCACCAGTAGAGTTAATTTCCCTGGCAATTGTGTTTCGCCTGGCCTTTTGGAATTTCATCTGACATAGGCACTGATTATTATTTAGTTACCTTCTCATTTGGTTTCTACTCTTCATATCTAGTTATTTTGATCTCTCCAAGTTCCAAACTCTGTTTCTCTCTAATTTGATGGGACTTTAAGCTACTTTATGGGTTATGTCCCCTACTTCAAACCAGAAATTACCCCAAGGCAGAAAATTGGGGCTGTTATAATGATAACTTTATTCATTTTTCTTCTCTCTGTGGTTATAGTCCTATGTTGAGTGATCCTCTTTGTCTGAAAATTATTGTTTTATATACATTGTCCAATTCTTACTTGTTTACAAAGGGAGGATGTAGACTAGGATGAGGACTAATTGTTTACAGATACTCCATTCTGACTAGAAGAGGAAGCTACTACATCAAGTTTTCCTGCTCTAGTTGTTATAACCATTCCCTTGACTTCAGAGATCTATGCTCACATTAGTGGGGGGATCAATATATAACTTTGTCCACTAGTCCTTCCAGAAACTTAGACCTCTTCCCCAGAATTCGCAGAGATAACATATGTATTATCCTGCTCATTCATCTTTTAGGTGATATTCTAAATGGGTACCATTCACTCAGTATTTCTAGCTCTTTCCCACATATACATGAAGATTTAAAAACAAAATCTTTATTATTATTATTATTATTAATCATCATCATCATCATCATCATTATCATCATCATTATTATATTATTTGGATACTTTCACAGAAGGGAAGAGAGTAAGCATAAAAAGGATAGGAGAATAAACAGCACACAATGGCTGGAAAAATAGAATTTTGAATTATCTAAAAATAGAGAACACTTGATACATAATAGAACTATATTATGGATAATTTGGGTTCTTTTTTTCCATTTATATCCATCAATACATACTTACTAATGTACTAATATTTATTTTAATCATCAGAAATGAAGTGATAAAAAATTATCATTCTCACTTTCTTAGATATATGGTTTATCAGGACTGTACACATTGGTAAATACAAAAATAATATACAATTTTAAAATCTGATATGTTCAATGAGAGAAGAATTATACGAGTGAAGAGTTCAAAGAGAAATTAGATAGATTGGGTAGGGTTTCTGAGGAGATGACAATAAAGCTGAGATTTCAAGGCTATGTCTCATTCTCTATTTATCCCTATATATTATGCCCCAACCACAAATCACCACATTCTATTGACCCTCCAAATTTCTTTCAGATCCACTCTTCTCTATCTGAATTCAAGACTTCTTAATTCCTCACTTCAATTTTTATGATACTCCTCTATTTATCCCTTTCTTTCTCAAGTCTCAATTAATTGACACCCTAAATGTTAACTCTGTTGCCAAAGTTTTTAAAATACAGATATGACTCTATTACTTAAAATTTTTCATGAGTTCCTATTGCTTTCAGGGAAGACTCCAGAATGCTCAGCACACTTCACGATCAGTCTGTGGTTGCCTCTTCAACCTCATCTATCCTTTTAATTAATGCTTCACAAAAACTTTGTTGTATGTTCTTACCCTCTCTCTATTAAAACCCAAATAAAAAAATCTGAGACTTATAAAATGAGTTTTGGGGAATAATACAATAGACTAGATATATACCATTAAAGGACATTTTATATCTGGGGCATATATCTATGATGTTATTAGAATTATTTTAATTATGTCTTTCTTAAACAGTGAATAATTTGTATAAGGCTATTTTTTTAAACATCACAGTTTTCAAAAGTGAAGTTAGGTTCCTTTATCTTATTAGCTCTATAAGTAATAATGAAACAGAGCCAGGGTTGCATATCACTTTA
>NW_011888869.1:1483159-1516193 GCF_000151845.1 Pteropus vampyrus
TATCATGAATACTTTTATTAATAAAAATATATTGTCAGCCCTTTCTTATTGATGTATAGATTCAACCCAATCCCAATCAAAATTCCAGAATGTTATTTTTTGTATATCAACAAACCAATTCTAGTGCATGTGTGTACGTGTGTGTGTGTGTGTAAATATATGTGTGTATATATGTATATATGTTTGTGTGTGTGTATATGCACAAGACCCAGAATAGCCAACACAGTATCAAAGGAAGAAGAACCAAGTCACAAAGAACAAATAACTATGACATCAAGAATTACTATAAAGTTACAGTAATCAAGAC
Source organism: Pteropus vampyrus (assembly GCF_000151845.1). NCBI lineage: Eukaryota > Metazoa > Chordata > Mammalia > Chiroptera > Pteropodidae > Pteropus > Pteropus vampyrus. The sequence continues at coordinate 1,483,467 of NW_011888869.1, forward strand.
AGTGTGCTATTAGTGAAATAATAGACAAATTGATCAATGAAATGGAATAGAGGGCCCAGAAATTGACCCACACAAATATAGCCAAGTGATATTTGACAATGGAACAAAGGCAATTTAATGAGGTGGGGGGGAAATAGTCTTTTCATGAAATGATAGTAGAGCAACTAGATATCCACATGCAAAAAACTGAATTCAGACAGACTTTACACCTTTCATAAAAATTAACTTAAAGTGGATTATATACCTAAATATAAAACACAAAGCTGTACAATTCCTAGATCATAACACAGAAGAAAATCTAGGTAACTTTCAGATAAGGACATTTAAACTACAACTCCAAAAACATAATCCATGAAAAAAAAAATCAATAAGTTGGATTTCATTAAAATTAAACATTTCTGCTGTGTAAAAAGTTCTGTTAAGAGAATGAAAAGACAAGATAGAGAATAGGAGAAATATTTGCAAAACACATCTGACAAAGAATTAATATCTAAAATATACAAAAGCTGTTAAAAGTCAACAATAAGACATCGAGCAACTGAGTTAATAAATGGGAAAAAAATTTGAGGAGACATCTTTCAAAGAAGATAGAGAGATGGCAAATAAGCATATGAAAAGATGCTCAATATCATGTATTAAGGAATCTTAAATAAAACAACAGGTAAATACTACACAGCATATCCGTAAGGAAGACTAAAATTTAAAACACTGACAACACCAAATGCTAATGAAGATGTAGCACAACAGGAACTCTCATTCATTGCTGAAGGAAACAAAAAATAGGACAGCCACTGTGAAAGACAGTCAGTTTCTTTCAAAACTAAACACACTTCTATGTATGATCTAATAATCACATTTCTTGATATTTACCCAATAAATTGAAAACTTATGTCCATTTGAAAACCTGCACACAACTTTTTATAGCAGCTTTATTTTTAATATCCAATACTTGGAAGCAAGATGTCCTTCGGTAGGTAAATGGATAAATATACTGTGGTGAATCCAGACAATGGAATAGTATTCATCATTAAGCTCTCAAATCACAGAAACACACAGAAGATCCTTAAATGCCTACTGCTAAATGAGAGAAGCCAATTTGAAGAGGCTACGTACTCTATGATTCAAACTATATGACATTTTGCTTTGGAAAAGGCAAAAGTAGAGACAATAAAAAGATCAGTGGTTGACCAGGAGGAGTTCAGGGGAAAAGAGAGAAGAATGAATGGGTAGAACACAAGAGACTTTTAGGACAGTGAAACTATTCTGTAAGGTACTGTAACGGTGGATATATGTTACACATTTGTCAAAAAATAAAACATAGAATGTACAATACAAAGTGAAACAATGTAAACCATGTGCTTCAGTTAATAATGTATCAATATTGGCTCATCAATTATAATGTGTACCCCACTAATGCAAGATGTTAATAATAAAGGCAACTGTGTACAGCATGAGAGGGGTTATTTGAAAAGTTTCTGTACTTTCACTCATTTTATTTTTCTGTAAACCTAAAAATGCTCTGAAATATAAAATCTGTTAAATTAGATTTTAAAAACATAGAAAGAAGTACATGTTTATAAAAATTAGAAATAAAATGAATTCCATCAGATAACTGCCAAAAGTTAAATAAAGCATGTTGATTATCACAACACTTTATTTAATGGGGAAAAAATAGGAAAAGAAGGAGGGAAGAAGGGAGGAAGAAAGAAGGAGGGAGGGAGCAAGGAGAAAGAGAGAGAGAGAGAGAGGGAGAGAGAGAGAGAGAGAGAGAGAAAAGGAAGGAAGGAAGGGAGGAAGGAAAAACAAAGGAGATAGAGAAAAGGAAAGAAGGGAGGAAGAAAGGAAGAAAGGAAGGAAGGGAGAGAGGAAAGGAGACAGTATGAATAATGAATAAGCAGGGCATTGCACAAGAATGAGTTCTAGCACATAGAATATATTCACAAAAAGCATGATTATGTTTCATAAATATTTTTGATTTTCTTACCACTAATATGTAGATAATGGAAACAAACGAAAAATTAAAATATGAATTTTCAAAATTATCTTAGATTTTTTTGATTTGCAGTTCTTTAAACAATTCTCTAATAGTCTTTCCACTATACATCTGACTTCTTCTGCTTTTAATTAGTTTCCTTCATCGTTTCAACCTGTTATGCAGTATCAAAAATGCCTTTTCTTGTTTTATTTTTGGCACCTTATTAGAAATTACTGGACTTGCATTTTTCTGTGAGAATTTATCCAAAACGGTCCCACATTTTTCTCCTCCCTCTTTGCAGTAGTTCCAACCACCAAAAAGGGAAGTCTCTTTACCTCCTTTTGATTTTTGGCTGGTTGCCTTTGACACATAAAAGGTATGGAAGCGATGGTATGCTTCTTTGTAGCCTTGACTTCAATTGACTTCATATATTTCTACACCCTCTCTTAAAAACCTGAAAAAAAAACTTAGGCTACCATGATGAAGAGTGAAACCACATGAACAGTAAATATCTCAAGCTTTCCACGGTATCATTTATGAAAGACATTTATAAATGACCCAGCCCCAGTCACCTCATCAGTTGGCTGAGCATGCATCAGTGGCCCAGCTGAGACTGGCTGAGAATAATCCAGTCCAGAGGAATCACCCCAATATTTTGCCAACCTGCAAATACACATGTTAAATAATTGGTTCTATTGCTTTGAGCCAGTAAGTTTTAGAACTGTTTGTTGCACAGAAAAGTTAGGTGTAACAAGAAACTTAAAAATACACATGTAATAATGACCATCAAAAATTTTTTTTCTCTTATATGCTCGCTTCTAAAATTCTTGTAATTTAGTTATTATCGCCAAGTGATACCCCTGTGGCAACTTAAATCTTTTCAATACTAAAGTTGTATTTTTTTCCAAAATGTTTTTATATTTATTTTCTTCAGTCAAATTATTATAAAATCATATACATGTGAAAAATTATTGTAATCACAACTTTCTCCTTAACATATCACCAAATAATGAATCATCCCAAATGTCTCATAAATGCATTTTTTTCTATTTATAGTGTTAGAATATATTATAGTATAGTAGCATAACTTCAGTTATAATCTAGACAATTTTATCCTTCTTTAACTGCTGTTTTATCTGTGGGGTTTTTACTTTGGTCCATATCTTCTAGAAATATATTTCTATACTATATGAATTATTATTAAAATATCTCATGAAATTTATTTTATCTTGATATTTTTAAGGAAAATCATATTGTATCTGATACATAAAAGCAAAATACATTATTATTGGTTCTAGACTATGTACCTGTATTGCTACCTTAATTGGATCCCTTATCTCTTATCCTATGTTTTATCTACTCCAAAGTGTCTCATTTATTCTATACCTCCTTGTCTTTATAAATGCTATTTCTTCTGCCTAGACTTCCCTAAGTTTGATATTATTGTATCTTGGCTGTCCTCCTTTTTTTCCAAGTGTCAGCTCATATATCATCACCTGTAACTATAGATGAAACATATTACATAGGAATAAAAATATGCTACCTTAGAGAGCAAACCCATGTAATTATCTAGGCAAAAATATTCTCTATTAACTTTTTAAAAAATTCTTTGAATCCAGCTCACCCAGTAATATGCCCTGTCCTTTTAAGAGACTACTTTTATTTTTTATAATATTATAGTTAAAATATTACCAGCACATTTTCCTTCCCCAAACTTTTACTACCTTTGAATAAGTTAACTTAATATTCACTCTTTTTTGCTATATCACTATATTTAATTAAATTGTAAGCTTTTATAATGCTTGAAGGAAAAAAAAAACTTTAAGTAAAATTAGCTTTGTGCAAATAAACTTGATACCATTGGAGAGGTCAAATTTTCTATTTTTTTCTGTGCAATCGCATACCCGACATATGTCCTCCAGGGCTCTGTGCTCTGAAGAATTTCCAGCACACTCCTGTTATCCTTAAACTTTCAGTCAGTGTCATAGCATTTTTTTAAGAATTAAAGCTGAGGAAAAATGAACATGAGAATGAAAGGGAAAGGCTAGCTCTGGCAGGTGAAGTTTGAGCATAAGTCTAGGTCCAGACATCAGGGGTAAAAGGTCATAGAGGAACATAACTAACTCTTCAGGCATAGCAGAAGCATTGGTAATGATAATGGTTGATTTTCAGTAGAACCCGGAATGAAACCTGCAGCCATTTTATTTGTGTTTAAAGAACATGGTAACTATAAAAAACTGGAAGGCCAGATAGCCAAAGTGTTATATGGCTTTGAATATTAAAATAATTTCACATGTATTTAAGCATATGTGGAGTGTTAATCATCTAAACAGGTATGTATTTTTCTCAATTATTTTAATTAAAACATTCTTAGAAATATGGATTCTGATTAGAGCTGGCAGACAAAACTGAAAAGAAGAATAAATAATGACAATTTGCAATAATGATCTAGAATACAGCAGCTGCTGCAAATAAATATTTCACAACAAAATTCAGAAAATCAGGGTGGTAATTGGATAAGATCAAGAGACGAAGTAGAAATACATGAACAAAATATGTAAAAGAATAAAAATCCCAACCGACCTGTCCTTCTCTATCCTATTTTCTATGTACCTCATCTCTGACTTGAAAGTTGCTTAACTAACTTCCATAATAATATGAAGATTTATGCAGTCATTGAATCTGACATTGAAATTGGGGAAATGATTTGTTCTATAACTCTGTAAGACATCATTTTGGGGACGTGTATGTGAAATGTGTAGGCCTGATAAAACCTCTGCATTACAGATTCAAAAAGTGCAGCATAGTTTATGTCCAACAGATTTATTCATAGTCTAAGTACTTTATAAAAGAAAAAAGGAATTGTCTGAAACTTTGATGCCTAGTCAGAGAAATCACAAAATCAGTTTTGAAATGTTACCAGAGGTGACATAGGAACATGTACTGAAGAGTGATGAGAAGCTCTAAATTGTTTATTTAATAAGGAAACCAACTTGCTCAATCCAGTGTCTAGCAGTTTCTTTTTATTCTTTCGTCTTGTTTCTTTGTTTGATGCAGTTCAGGGAGCAAACGCTATAATATCCTGTGCATTTGGTAAGCACATTTTCCCCTCATTATCACATCATTCTTTGTTCAAAGGATATTTGATGTATGTGGAAACTTTAGAACCTTAAGGATGAATATAAAGAACTATTCAAATAATGTTTTGAATCCACATCAAATGCACATTGACATTTCAGAAGACAAACTGATCAGAATTTGCTAAATACCACAGAAAATTCATTTCAGATAAGGAAAATAATTAGCCTTGGGAAAACTTACCACCTACGATTGAAGAATAAACCATTACGGGAGGTTTATTTACTATGGTCTACCATAAATAAAAACAACTATCTCCGATCAAATACCTGCACAGCCCTCGAGATTGCCAGCATTTTCCCTCACTCTGAATTGGTTTGTATTTTTCTACAGAAATTTTTTAAGTTTTATTTTTAACTTACTAATTGAATAGTCATATCAAAGGCATTTTCGTATTTCTGCTATTGCTGCTTCAGTTGGCTGACAGCTTCTCTAATTAGTCACAAGGATTAGTGTTGTAAGTAATGTAAATGAAGAAATAGAAAAGAAACTTGAGACATATTTCTCCATAATTAAACATAACTTTCTCCTAAAATAAAAAAATCAAGGGGAAGTACAGGATTAAAATATACCAAATTTATTTTAGGAATTACTAATTTTAAAAAGAGGATTTTAAAAAGCTTAAAAATAAAATAAAAACATATTCTCATTGCTCTTATTAAGAAAGAATTTCCTGTTTCAATCATAAATAACAAAATCATAAGGAAATAAATAGGAAACAAGATCTAAAAGAAAACTGTTACTAAAAGTTGAAGTGTTAAATAATGCAAAGATTATTTTGTATCAATATTTTAGAATCAATGTTCTAAATTAATTTATTTTAGAATATTTAGGAAAATCAATATTGGCCACTTTCAAATGTACATTCACAATAATTGTATAAAAGTCTTGGAGAAGACTTACTAAATTCTGCATTGAACTTTGTGTTAGTTATTCGACAACATTAAGAGAATGACTTTCTTGATCAATGATGATTAGAGGTAGAATGTTCTCCATGTAGAATTTGTGAAGAGTACTTGTGGTGAGAAATGGATTGCAAATACTAATATGTCTCAGTGTTAGGTTTTAATGATAAATTTATGGAAATTTAAAAAAATGTAACTAGAGCTATTCATGTTGTCACAAATGGCAGTATTTCATCTTTCTTATGGCTGAGTAATATTCCATTGTATATATATATACCACATCTTCTTTATCCAATCATCCATCGAAGGATGCTTTGGTGTTTTCATGTCTCGACCACCATTTGTCTGGTTTCTGTAGTGCAGTGGTTATTTCATTTGCCTCATACACTGTCTTAATCACTTTAGCTTTCAATAAGTCTTAAAGTTAGGTAGTGTCAGACTTCTGACTTTGTTCTTATTCAATATTGTTTTGGCTATTCCACATAATCTTTTAAATTTAAAAGATTTTTAAATTTTTTTGTGAATATTTTCCAATATTCACAAAATCACCAGGTGAAATAAATAGAAAAGAACTGTAAAATTCAGTGGCAAACAGCAGTATTGATAGCATTTATCAGCCATACCCACGGCGGGGATGCAGTATCTTCAGTAAGAAAACTCTCCTTAACCTTGTCTTGTTAATCATATCTCTGGAACTCTTTAATCACAAGCAAGTGTTACCTCAACATATATTTATAGTTTACCTCTCGCTGACTGTCAGAGAATTGGTTGTCTATGAGTATTTTATAAAACATTAGATGGTTAATTGAAAGGGTTATTTCTATGAATTTGCTCATTCAAAATTAAAATCGTAATTATTGACTTTAACTAAAATAGTCAACTCTTTTTAGTTTAAACAAATAAAAATGTGGGCTTTAAAATATTAATAGAGAATGATATATTGCCTCTTCACTTTTAAATAATTATCTCTTTTTGAGTATATTTAATTTAATTTTTTATTTTACTATGTGTATTAAAGAATTATTTTTAGGATTCAAAATATATATTTTTTTTACCACTCACCATTTCATCTTTTCGTTCTTTTAAATTTTTTTGTAGAATGCTTATTTACTCATTTTTATCTTTATTTTTCTAATCGATGCATAGATATATATATATATACATTGTAAATAGTTTGTGATATATTTGTAATTAATCTCTAACTGAATATTTCTTTAGGTTGATTTTTAAAAAAATCCTGAGTGATCGTATTTTTTTTTTTTTTGGTTAATTTTCAATTTCACTGAAAATGTAAAAATGACTTGAATTTTACTCAAATTTATTTTTGTGTACATTTTTTTCAGATTTCATAATATGGTAAGAGAAAAGGTATATTATTTGTCTACAAAATACCAATAGAATTTAAAGTCCTAAAATATAAACAAATAGCTAAACAATTTTGTAGTTACTCTATTTCTCAGGCTTCTAAGATTCTCTTTATAAAAAGGAAAATGACTTCTATACTTTAAAAGTTTAATTCTATTCCCTTTTCAGATAATTATGCAATGACAATCTTTATATAATTTTGTAGAAAATACCCAAATTTAGACAATTTTTGAAGAACTAAAATTTAAGAATGAATAAAAGAACACGAATCTCATCTAGTTTTTAACCTTTTTCATCGGTTGATCAACTATGTAGTTGATTTTTTGTGGGAAACAATATCTTTAACTCTGAAAATATAATTATATTTATTATTGTTAAAGCATATTCGTTTTTAGTATTTATCCTATAATGCAAACAACATTAAAAAGTGGATTCTAGGAAGAAGGTATGTTGTTGAATTAGACAAAGAATGCCACAGGAAATATTTCATGATTTAATAGATGTTTTAGAAGAGAGGGTGCCACATTCTAATACTTTATTGATTGTGTCTTTTCTGTGTGATGAAACTATTGTAGCTCCAATGTTAAACAAAATATATACAAATGCAGAAGCTAATGAAATAGATTTTTCTGTCAATAGCTTTATATTTTCAGACTGCAAGGCCTGAGATGTTGCAGCCACATGCACATGTTCTTTCTTCTGCTATGAATAGTAAACTAGTGTCTTTCATAGTTGAGCAAATTGCTATGCAGATAATAAAGTTAGAAGTATAGAATTAAATTTTTTCTCAAGATGAAAGCCAGTAATATCACAATTGTAACTTTTCATTAGATATATAATAAGTAGAAATAATTTTGAAACATGAGTATGTGGTTGTTATTTGTGGAAGAGATCTTTCCAAGAAGACCTGCTTTTTGAAGCAGAGCTTCTATTCATAAACCACCCACTTGTGGAGTGAAAATACTTGTGTTATAAGCAAATAAGTTTTAACGTGATGGAAACACAGCATTATGGTGAAAATGGTTGACTAGCACAGCAGCTACCTGCAAACGGAGTGTGAAATAATTTGGTGGAAAATATTTTGGATTAGCAATTGCAATATGACAAAATATTCCAGAAAAAATGTAAAAAGTATTTTGTTAAGTAATGATCGTTATATAACATCTAGTGTTTCATCTATGGTGTGCAGACTTTAGAATTTTATATTCAAGTCTTGGTACTTATTGAAACCTTATTCTTAGAATAAGAAGTGAAAATATTTTGGAACCATTCAAAAGCACACTTAAGTTTTAAAAACTTTAGTTATTAACCTTATTGACAATGCATATTTTAAGAAGTAAAACTTGTTAATAGCAAATATATTTATTGAAATAGTTACTTATTCCTGAGGCGTAGAGTGAAAAATTGCCCTTGTCCAAAAATGGTCTGATATTTACCTTTAACTTTTGGAAAATAATCTCTAGACCCTTAAAGATTTATGGTTATTCTGATTGCTACAATGATATATCATTTTTATTAAATATTAAAGATTACTGTAGACAATCAGAAATTTAAAGTGCTATAAAGCATATGTTTATGCTCTTATATTAAAGTAATAATCTCTGGTTTATATCTGTAATTGCTTTTCATCATTTTTTAAGAGTGTATCATTGGGGTTTTATTTAAATGAATCTGAGAAGCATTATGTATCAAAAATATGACTTGTTTTTATTTTGTTAAAAATATTCAGTTATTTTTGCTCTTCCTATTCTTTTTTGGTTTTCTTTCAAAGGTAAACTCCAAAAATACATTTTTTTAACTTCAAAATAACTCTTAGATTTTGATTTGAATTACCTTAAGTATATGTTATTCAGGGCAAATCCAATCTTCTACTTAAAATGGCTATATTTCACCAGTTTTTCAAAACTTCTCCATTATTGTTAACAAATAATTGTGTTCTTTTAATAGCTCAAATATATTTCTTATTAAGGTTATTCCTTCCTAGATATTTTGTTAGTTGACTTTCTAGAAATTTATTTAAAATTGAGCAATTATGTACTAGGTGCTCTACTAGATATTTAATATATTTTATTAAATCTTTCATAAAAATATTAACTAATGTAAGAGAAAGTTATACATCTTCTCTGATGACAACATGTCACCACTTCCAATTTTCAAAAACTTCCACTAACCTGTAAAATGCTGCTTGAATGCTATTACTTTTTCTGAATCTGGCTTTCTCTGAGGAAATATATTACTCAGAAGCCTTCTAAAGCATGACTCTTTTCTCTCACACTGGTCTGAGACAGGGTCAAGTAAATGTCATCCTTGATTCTTGTGGCTGGTTCCAGACATTCACACTATGGCCTTAGATGATATCACTATGTTTTCATATAATCATCCTCGACATCCATTTCCTTCCCCATAAATTCTTAATTTATCTCACTGATATACTTCTTAATGGTTCAGTAACTACATTGTTTTCCAGCAGAGTGTCTATTCAGTTCCTAGAACTCTGCTCACCAATGATATTTACCCTACTTTTCTTATTTGCTCCTTAAACTTTGATGTTAGCAATAAAAATCTACTCTTTGTATCGTCAAGGTCCTGACAGGCAGAAGCCCATTAGATGTATCATAATTCATGAGGGATTTATTTATAAGATTACTGTTTGGAAAAGTATGGGAAGAAAACAGGGGAACATCAATTATAGTGCAGTAGGATGGGGTTAGTAACAACAGAGTTACATTACTCCTAAGTCTCAAAGAATGAACCGAACATAAGACACTACTGTGTAGAGAAGACTACCTAAAGAGGAACGATGTGATTGGGTTGAGAAATAGAGCCAGTCTAATGGGATCTCACAGAAAAAGACTTCATAGAACAGATATCCTGATCTTTTTCCCCACTCCGTTGTGATTTTATGTTTGGGTTACCCATTGGCTAGACTTAATCTGTGTTCACAGAGTGTGGTGAGTGTGTCCATACAGGTGAGTTTCCTGGGGAGGAGATAAGCATGAAGATAGAGAGTGGATCAGGAGAGGCAAAGACAATAAATATACCATAATAAAGATTTCATAATCTCAATTTAACGTTACTATCTGTATTTCTCTTTATAGTATTTCAATTTCAATATTTTAAACCCAACACATAAAATTTAATGATGCTACGATTTTTGTATCTTTCTCAGTCTATCCATGTCTAAATTTACTTCTCTACCATTAGATTCCATTCTCTATCATAATCCTCACAACCTTGCATATATCAGCAATTGATTTGCCCCTCATTTTCTTTGTGAACTAACCTGGCAAAGTGAAACCCGAGTTAAGTCCAAATCTTCATTGCCTCTGTGTTTAAAATACAGCTGTATATGGTGGAAAGATGTCATACATTTATGATGACTGATTATACCATTGATGCTTCTCAGCAACTGTGTTGGTTTTCTAGGGCCACTGCAACAAATACGACAAACTTGGTGGCTTTAAAAAAAACAAACAAACAAAAAAACAAATTTTTTCTTTTACGATTTAGAAGTCAAGCCATCCAAAATCAAGGAATTTTCAGCTTTCATTCCTTTGGATGAGCTCAGAAGCAAAACGTATTTCTGGTGGTTGCTGGCAATTCTTGAATTCTTTGGCTTGTGGTAGCATAAATCCAATCTCTGTCTCCATCATCACATGGTGTTCTTCTTTTGTAATTGTTTCTTTATCTACAATTTCTTCTAAAAGGATTATAGTTCTATTAAATTTAAAGACCACCCTAATCCAGAGTATTTATTTGTATTTCAGATAATGACCATGGTGTATATGTACATTAGAAAATATAAAATTTAGAAGAAATTTCAACTTGTTCCCATTACTATATCTAGTGGTAATTTATCTCTTTATCCTTATATTCTGTTGTCACTGATCTATTTGGGACATAGACTATCTCACTTTCTATCTAAGTTTAGCCTAACTATTGATGCAAGATATTCCATCTTTCTGGCTTATGTAAGCTTTTTATTCACCAATCGTTACAAAAATGTCTAGCAACAAAGAAGAAAATAATCATGTCTGGAATCTAGTATAATTTTACCAGGCATACAAAGATGCAAAATAAATGTGACGCAAAATGAAAAAGACATCAATCAAAACCAACCTGAAATTTAAACAAATGTTAGATTTAGCAGACAATGACATTAATATGTTCAACAAGTAAAAAAAGAGAATATGAAGCTATCTAAATGATAAAAAGTGAGCATCTAGGGATGAAAACTACAATGTATAAGATGAAAAAAATACTTTGAATTTTGACAGTGATTATGCACGAGAGAAAAAAAAAAAGATTAGTGTACTCGACAACAAAAATATAACTATCGCAGAAGAAAGACAGAGAGAATAGATAATTTTAAGGAATACAAACAGGGAATTACTGAGCTGTGGGAAAATATTAAGCAGCCTAATAAATGTTTATTTGGAGTTCCCCCAAGTGGGGGTGGTGTGAATAGAAAACAAAATATTTGAACAATGGCTAGTATTTCTTTCTAAATTTATTCTAATTTATTAACACAAATAATTTAAGAATCTCAAAAAATTCCAAACACAAAAAATATGAAGAAAATTATACTAAGGCATTTTATTCAAAATCATTTTATTCAAAAGCAGGTATAAAAGAGAAAATTTTAAAAAGAACCAGAGGACAAAGATGTATACATACAGAGCAACAGATCATGATGAAAGCAGACATTCTTTCAGAAACAATGCAAAGAAGACAGTAGAGAAATACCTTACAATATTAGGAAAAAAGACATGATTATATACCCAGTGGAAATATGTTTCAAAAACAATGTCAAAATAAATATTTTTTTACAATTCAAAGCTGAAAAAAATTCAGCAGCAGTGGATTAGTACTATTGAAATGAAAGAGGAGATTCTTGAAGCAGAAATAATTATCAGAGTGAAATGTAAATCTAAAAAAAAGTAGCAGAGCACCAGAAATGGTAAATACATGATTAAATATGTAAGGTATTTTATGAATTAGATATTTTTAAAGTAATATTCACATTTCAAAACAAACAAAAAAATAATAGTGTGGGATTTATAACAAAATTTTAAAAGTATAATAAGAATACAACAGTTTCGAAGGGATAAATGAAAGTGTACTATGTAGACTTAATGGACTTTAAAAAAATAAAAAACAATAATAATATAGTATGGAATTTGTAGCATATCAAAAGTTTTTGAAGTATGACAAAAATAACACAGAGTTTGAAAAGGGATAAATAGGAGTATATTTACTATTGTATAAAATTCTTATACAATACCTGAAATTTTATAATTCCATTTGAAAGTAAACAGATAAATTACTAATTTATATTATGAACACTAAAACAAAAACTAAAATAAAACAGAGTTATAGCTAATATAATAACAAAATTAAATAATATAGTAAAAAATATTCAATTATTCAAAAGAGAATAATATTACGTACCCTCCCCATTAGACCTCAGGCATGGACAATTGCTTGGGCGTGGAATGAGAGAGAAAGAGACATGTGCCACCAAAGTTTTATGAGAAATGTGATTCTTCTACTTTTTCTCCATTGCTGTGAGAATAAAATATCCTGTTCCTGCAGCCTGGAATGAAGAGGCCACAGGAAGCAGGATAAAGAGGCAGAAATAAATAATTGATATAATGCATTAAGACTTGCAGGTTTTTTCACTATCTCTCTTGTAGCCAGGCGGAAGGACTCCTATCTTAAAACCACATATTGAAGACTCAACATTAGAAAAAAATCATAATATTTTGAAAAAGCCTATGAAAACTTCATCAGTTAGAATAAAGTGCTTAATTCTAGTACACCATAATCCAGAACTCTAAACATCAATTACAATGACTAACAGATATTAGTCCTTCAAACAAAAGATGACTATGTCTGAATGCTATAAAAAATTGTGGTTTGTGTAACTGCCAACATTTAAATGAAACATTGGTTTGGAGTGAGGAGATATTTGAATGGCAGAAGTGTGTAAGTAAGAGCAAAATCAAATTAAATGCTTGCCAAGCTCTATGTCTTAGATATTAAAATGCAAAGAAGTAGTATTTTCTGGCAGTAGCAAACATCCATTTTCCATCTTCATATTTTCTTTGTGGTTCTGAAGGAACTCAAAAATTAGCATAATGAAAAGTTTTACACAGAGCCTAAAGAACACTTGCAATATTATGACTAATAGTGCTTTTAAATTTATAAGTATGTGGTTCTAAATGTAAGATGCATTAAGTGTTTTTCCTCCATACTTATAAATTATCTCTGAATCAAACTACCATCACCTAGTCAGAAAAATTTGTTGAAATTATTTTCTGCTTTCCTTTTTCATATTATCATTTATATATATGTATATATCATTTATCTATGTAATAACATAATTATTAAAGTAATGGTCTAAGAGTGTGAGTAGACAGTTTCGTGATTAATATATTCTTGAGTATGATTTACAAATATTTCCTATTAATTTCCATATTAATTAATTACCTCATACAAAAATTTATTTGACAACCAAGGAGTGACTACCAAATATATTCCAGCATTCTCTTGGTACCTGAGATAAGACTGTAAGCAAGAACCACAGGGTTTAAATTTAGTTGTAGCATGGCAGGGGAGATAGTAAGAAAAACTACATAATTTTAGTTATAATATTTATAAGAAAAGAAAAACTTAATCTTGCTTGATTGAATCTGGGAAGGTCTCACTGAGTGAGAAAATCTTAAGCTGAGGTATGAGGTTGTTAAGGAGGCTGCCAGGTAACGTAGCAGGAAGGGAGTTTCAAGCAGAAGGATCAGCACTTGCTAAGGCCATAAAACATAAAAGAAATTTTAGGAAGTTAAGAGAATATACGTGCTAATAACTGAAGTGTGTTTAAAATTTATTTTATGCAGTTATAATATTAATAAATTTTAGAATCATTGTTATGAGAGTTTTGCAAAATGAACTAGATTCATCCACATCAATCTCTTTACGTAAGTGTCCTAAAGAAATTTAGATAACAGGAAAATTATCTGTTTCATTCATATTTAGAAATACATGTATAAAGATATTAGGCCTTTGGTTAATTCTTAAAGGTAATTCTATTATATATATGTATTTTTCACTTTCCACTTTTCATTATCCACTTTTTTCATAATTATAAGTCCATTTATATACTCTACCGATTTTCAAATTTTATTTTAATTTTGTTTTATTCTCAACAAAAATATTTATTTCATTAAATTTCAAATAATTAGCATAAATACTTTCTCAGTTATATACTATCCCTTATTCTATTCTGCATGCATCTTTATTTTTATAATTTTCTTTGATTAGATTCTTTTAGACTTTTCATTAGTTATATCTCTAAGCAGAGGTATGACCATGTCCAGTAATTACAATGTTTCAAAAACCTGTCAAATTCTAGATTCTAAAGATTATTGCAGGTTTGTGGATTTAATTGATATCAGCAGTTGCAGTATGCATTCTTATCTTCCTTCCTTATGTGTTGTATTGAACCTGTGAAAACCTCAGGCCTTCTTTTGCCCTAATTTATATCGCTTTTTATAGTAGAATCTCTAAAGTATCTAAGATACAGTTCTTACTCTAGTAAGAGCAAATATGTTTTCTCAATACCCACTTTTGCATATCATAGAGGACTAAGTGCAAGGAAATTGGGGGGGTCAGTGAGGGAGATTGGTGAGGAACAGAGGGACGGAGGGAAGGAAGTTGGTCACCTTCTCTTAATTCTTTTACTTCCTACCCTCTGGTGGCCAAATCACTCTTATTTTATAAGCCTATTCTTAAGAAGAACAATTAAGATGCCATTGGTATTTCCATTAATGATACCATTATCATTTTTTTAGTCGAGTTGTATAATTTTCTTTAAACCACTGTAATTCATGGCTCAAATCATAAAAATATTTTAACATTTTGAAACCCAAAAACAAAATTAATAAAAAAAATGGGGAAAAAATTAAATTCCCAAGAAAAAAAAAATGGAAAAATTCCTAATAAAACTCCTTCTTTCTAAACATCTTTTGTGAGTACACTGAACATAAAGACAGTGCTTAATTTCCAAAATATGTTTTTAATCATGCCTTAATTTAATACAATATAAATTGCATTTTTGTGACATAGGAGAGATTTTATAAATAGACTGTAATAGTCCACAGATTGTGAGTTTTTGTTTAACTTGTGCTCACCACTATATCCTCAATGTATGGCTCATTTAGATAAAAGTAATACTAATGAAGACAAAATTCACTACCAAGTTTTCCTGTAAGCAGAAGAATGGCAAATGTAGTGATCAGGTCAGCACCTCTCACTTTAATTATGTTCTTAAACACACAATTTTATTAAGGTGACATAAATGTTTGGTAATCTATACTGAATGAATCAACTAAAATAAATATTTTACCCACATATAGTTACTTATAAAATATATGCAGTGGGTTTTTATATCAATCTCATGTTATACATCACTAGATAACCACAGTTTATTGTCGTGATGTTTCCAGTCTAGCCCGGACGCAATTATTTTTCTACCTTTCAGTCTACACACTCCATTGGCCATTGGTGTTTGATTATTGTACAAAATCACAATTGTTGAGTCTGATATGTGTAAGCATTTCAAAAGTAATATTAACTTCTAAGTCTTATTGTAGTACACTTTAATTTCTTCCAGAATATTGACACAAGAGGTTGGCTGTGGCCACTTGACACTACTGCTGTCCATCTTCCTAATCTGAATTCTGTGTACTACTCTTTTCTGATTAGTATGTTATTTCTGCTATAACAGCTGTTATTTTTGTTGTGGATATATTTTACATTGATTAGTCTCTTTGTTCCTGGAATACAGGATCAAAAGAGCTTTTCATTACACTGAAAAATGTAAACACATTTTACTTTCAGTGGAACAAAATTCCATAATTCCCAAATGGTGTATGATGCCTTAAATAACTTTTCATAATTTTTGGTAATTTCAGGTTGATTACATTAGAAATGAGCACTTTTTGGTGCACGTAGACATGTTTTCTGACAAGTATATTTTAAAACTTTGAAAATTATTAAAAATGGTCACTGTAGAATGAAACTATATATTTCAAGAGGAATTTTGTTAGTATCACAGAAAAAGAGATAACTAAAATTACCTATGATTTTACCAATTTTCAAGTATGTACATGCATATATTCAATGAGATAGAGATCGTCTGTTTTGTAGCTTTCCAAAACCAACATTAAAAAGTAAACTTACAACATGAATGGTTAAAGAAATCTTAGTAGTTAGAGAACTTGAATTTTACACGTATAAAACTGGAAATTGTATTTTAGAATGTGAATGCTTTTAAATTAGATGGTTATTTGTAATAATCTCAAGACAGAGGTAAAAAATTAATTTTAAATTCCAAAGTCACTTTTATTTTGGGATTTCTTTTCATAAGCCTCTTCAGATTATATTTTTAGGTAAAGTTAAAACTGTGCCAGGCTGGATCATTATACTGACTTATAAATATAAATTTATAATATCTCCTATGTAGCTTCTTATGTTCTCTCAGCTTTATCATTGAGAAGTTCTACCATCAGGCATGACATGGGCCTAGCTTCTTTCCAGTGGGTAAGAAGAAAAATCTGTAAAAAGTTGCAGGGCGTGGAGGGTGGAATCAAGAAAAATATATTTGCTACTGGACTTATTCTCAAAAGGAACATTTGCTGTACAAGTTATCAAGCCTCAATATAACTGTATAATAACTACAACAAAGTTGTATAAGCAGACGGACAAAAGAGAGATAGAGAATCTGGTAAAGCAAGGCAGTATACTTTTAATATTCATGCCATATAGTTGAGAATCAGGCAGGTTTTAGCACCAGAGAATAATTGGAGAGCATATTATGACCCCATAAAGTTGGTTAAAGTAATACTTTTATTCATGAGTACAAACACACTGTGTGTTCTAAGAAATGTCATATCTTGAAATTAAAACAAGAAGATTAAGGGAAAATCCTTAACTGATAGATCTGAACCTAGAGTTATAGTATATATTCTGATCAGGAATATTTCAATAAATGGACATAGAAAGCCTAGAAAAGGCTAGAAGTGTAAAAATACACCATTTTTATTGTATCCACAGTTCAGGGTAACTCTGAAGTTTTGCTCTTATTATAACCAATATAAATTTGGTCCTAATTTTCTGGCTGAAACATAAAATTTGCATTTTGTTTAACCAGAAATATATGAGTAAATGCTGTAAATACATGAAAAAATTACAAATAATAAAATAAAATAATAATAGTCAAATTATTGAGAAATAAAATATTATTTCATATTCTGATATCTTCCTAGAATTTAAGACTCTAAAAGTCATAATGCTGTTGCTTGAAAATAAAATATAATATTAACTTTTATCTTTCTTTATCGTCTAGGAAAAATTATCTTATGAAAAGCAATAACTTTAGTTGAAATTTGGGCTTCCTAGTCATAAGTTTTACTTATTGTGGGTCTGGGAGGCAAGATTGGGCACAAGATATTTAAAATTATATTCTACATGAATTTCTTCTCTACTACAAAACTTTCTTAAGATCTCTAAACCTAATGTGTTTTACTTCAAAATTCAGGTAAATTTTAGTGGTAAGTTAGAATGTACTCTATCAGTCAATTGCATCTGTAATGAAAACTACAGGGATTTTTATTCTTAATGTGAAAATTTGAGTTTTTCTCCGAACCAGCTACCTAAATGTGGATGTAGTTGAGGTGAAGCAGGGAAGACAGGGTCCAAAATTTGACCTTAAAAAGTTTCCTAAATGAGAACCTCAGTTTCCATGTGTGATTAAACAGTTTGTGGCATTCAAATAGTCTAGTCAACAATAACTAGGAACGCTAATAAGATAAAGATTATATTGTCTTAACGTCAACTTAAAGTGCTGTCTCTGGGGACTGTAATTGTGAGTGCATCTCAGTATCTGAAACAGATGGCAGTCAGGGCTCAGGACCCCTCTGGCTGGCCATTCTATTACACATAGCTACATTCCTAACTCAGATGTCTTCATTTGCAGGCCTTTTTATGTGGGGCCTTTGGCTGAGCCTTTTCTCAGGTGCCTCTGCTGAGATCTCTTTATGGAAGAAGGAGTGGGCTTTAAGATACTTCTCTACTCTGACTCAATACTCAGTAGTTTTTCTCCCCTAGACCTTTCTCCTCACCCTTCTCTCAGCCTACAGGTCCATAGAACTGTAGAAGCCTTTTGTTCAGAGCCTCCTTTGCAGTAATATGACCCCATGTCTATGATGATCCACCTGTGTCATTTTGTGTGGAAAAATAGGATGGAAGGGAGAATCAGTGCTTTCTCTGGTTTAAACTGTTGTTTATACTATATACCATCACGCCATCACAGTAGGTGATTAAAAGCTTGACTGTTACTTTCATGTTTGCTTATTGTCTTAATGAAATACTCCAATATCTCATAGCTCAGGTATCTTAAACTTAGTTGAGATTCTGATACTATACATTAAAAAGAGAATTATTCTAGAGATAATGAAAAATGTCATAATGACAAAAGAACCAATCTTCTAGGAAGAAATCACTATTCTAAATCTGTAAGCATTATCTACATAAAGCAAAAATTGATAGAACTTAAAAGATAGTGAGTGCCACCTACATATCTCTCTTAATAGCTAATAGAACAATCAGACAAAGCATCAGTAAGGATATAGTGCATTTGAAGAACATAATTACCTAACTTTATCTAACTTGCATAAGTGGAATACACCAGAAGTCAATTTTAAACATGATTTGGCAGTGATAATTACAGCTCAGATAATTATGCATATCCTATAACCTCGCTATTCTACTCCTAGGAAATTACTGTGCACTATATGTATATATAATCTTTTACCGAAGACATGGACTGGAATGTTCATAATTTTATAATAGCAGAAACCTAAAAACTACCCAATGTTCATGAAGAATGGATGAATTATTATAATATATATTTACCCAATTATTACTCAACAAAGAAAATAAATTAACTGTAACCACTCAACAATTAGATAGCTTGCAAATATAATGTCGAAGGAAAGAAGCCAAATAATAAAGCACATATCCTATATGATTTCATTGATATAAAGATTTTAAAAAATTGGAAAAACTAACCTATATTGTAGAGAGTCTAGATAGCTGCCATCCTTTAAAAGGAGATGTTAAATGGGGCACCATGTGGGCCTTTGGTATACAACTAATCTTAATCTGTGTACTGGTTGCAAATGATGAAAACATGGAGCCCTTGCTACTTCAAAAAAAATTACAATGGTAGAGTTTAAGATTTAAAATTAAAAAATAAATATAAATAATCACAGAAAAAAAGACATTGTGTAGCCCTTATTATCTATGTGAGGTCCAAAGAATGAAGTTTTAATCTTTCAGTGAAAATATATTATTCACTGGATACAGACACCAGAAATTGAGCTCTTGACAACAAAAGCTGCTGACACAATCACTGCTATTACTGCATCCAGAAAATTAATGCAGTTGCCACTGCTTCACCCAACACTGCCCTCCCTACCAACTTCAACTGGAAATAATTTACTTGTCCTTAGTTCTTCATGTCAGTGATTTCTGATTCAAAGTGCTGGTACGAGGATTCATAGCCCTATAGTCTGTCTCCATGGGAATCTTGGACACTGAGTCTGAAGCGTCTGTGTAGGGAGATTTGCTCTGCCTCATGGAGAGGGAACTTGCCCATAAATAGGACGTGGAGGCAAAGGGAATATTAAATAGTGAGTTTCTTATCTTAATGAATTTGTGCCACATTGATCTTTTTCTCTTTGGTAATTCTGGGACCGTATTTCTCAGAATTCCCTTCTGTACATAGTACTGAGTTAGAGATCACTAAAAATAAAATTGAGCAAGATTTAGGAGGTAGAGAAAAGCAGCAACAATGCTTTATTGGTTAGAGGTGGGGGAGACAGATCCTTAGAACACAGAGAAGCAATAACTGTCAAGAGCCAACAGTCGTCCATAGGCTTTTACTCTGGCTTCTGTAGCAATCAATTACAGTTGACCCTTGGACAGCATGGATTTGAACTGTATGGTTCCCACTTACAGGCAAACATTTTTCAATAAATACCGTAAATTTATTTTCTCTTCCTTATGATTTTCTTAATAACATTTTCTCTAGCTTATTTTATTGTAAGAATACAATGCATAATACATATAACATATAAAATATGTGTTAATCAACTGTTTGTGTTATCAGTAAGGCTTAAATCTGGGGGAGTCAAAAGTTACTCATGGATTTTCAGCAACGTGGGGCGTGGGGGTCAGCACTCTTACTCTTGCATTGTTCAGTGGGCAACTGTGCTCTTACTAGTTGTTTCTAGCTTCTAAATTTACTAGCAAATTCAGGGAAAGCTGGCTCAGTTGCACCAGGGTGAAGAATAATCAAAACTAAGATTATGACATTTATCGATTAAAAACTTACTCAATTTTTCCTCATATAAAATATTTTCTATTTAGAGGTTAATACTGATTTTCAAAAAAAATTTAAAGAGATTTTTAAAGGGTTTTTAGGGTGGCGAAAATACTCCATATGATGTTATAATGGTGGATACATGCCATTGCACATTTGTCTAAACTGACAGAATATACAACATCAAGAGTAATCTCTCATATAAACCATAAAATTTAAGAGATAACAATGTGCCAGTGCAGGTCCATCAGTTGTAACAAATGTACTACACTGGTAGGGGTGTTGATGATGGGGATGACTGTGCATGTGCAGGAACAGGCTGTATATGGAAAATCTGTGTACCTTCCTCTCAATTTCGCTATGAACCTAAAATTTCTCTAAGAAAATAAAGTCTTAAAAATAACTTTTGATAGATTTAGAAATCAATATGTCTTCTAAACCTATGTAGTTTATAAGAAATAGGTTGGGGAATTTATTATCATCTGTTAAATTAATGATTTTTTTAATCACTAAAACAATTTCAAACACTTGCTAATCTTAAAGGAATAAATAAATGTGAGTATTAATTCACATTTTACAAAACAATTTCTAAATGATTTTTCTTTTGAGAACACATGTAGGATAAACTTTTCTCTCTAAATATCGTGATCAATATTATTAGTTACGATGCTATAAATATTAGACAAGTATGTTTATCTTCAGTTATATCAATTATAAAATATATGTTAAACCATTACTTAACCTGATTCTATAAATAAACATATCCCTTAACTTTCCGCAGTTTTTCTCTGTAGTATCTTTTTAATTTTCTGAAAATGTGGTCATGGAATATGAGGTGTACCTGAGGGCAATAGTTTTATTTCAGTTTATGGCTACAGATTAGGTGTTAGAAAGTAAATATTAGAACTATAAAGAATTTCTCATCTCCAAAGGAAGGACAAATTTATGATCCAATGCAAATCCTCAATCAATTGGAAATACCAATAAATAAATTCCTTGCATACAGATCTTTCTTTTTAAGTCTAGGTAGAAAAACAAGACTGGTAAGTGATCAAGAGCATTTGGTGAGGTTACGCATATTTTAAAATATAACTTCTGACTTTGGTAAGAAACGCATATGATCAATAACATTTTTATATTTTATATTTTATGAATTAGTATATTAATCAATTTTCTTTATTTTTATTACGTATGTTGGTATAACTAATCATTTTCAAGTTTTCAAATAACTGAAATATCAAACCACTTGGTTTTATTATCTCCTTAAATTCTCCTTGGATGTGTAACATGTCAGAATCATACTCAGTTATTTCTACAAATATTATGAAATTGACTTAGACATTGTTCTGCAGATCAAAATGGAGTTTCACTTTAATGTAATAAATAGTTACTGAGTACCTGACAGAGACAATGCATTGTAGGTATTGTGAGCATACAAACTTGAACAACACACTGGCCTTACCATATTTTCATCTTAATTGAGCAAACAGGATATCTGTAAGCGCTATAAAAAAGGTTTTAAACATGAATTAAAAAAAATACATCATTGGCTCTTTATCACTTTATGTATTATAATATACTTTTGCTCAATACTCTTACTTGATTCTTTATTTCTCTTGATTTAGAATCAAGGGTATATACTTGAAAGGGGAGGAAGGAGTGGGTGATATTTTGGGGGTTGAAGAGAACCAAAACAGGTTTCATAGGACAGTGCTTATGTTAAAAATAAAAAAAAAAAATTGTATGTTGTTTTTAAATGCATAGAATATTTAAAGAATATCCCACTTCTGAACCACTGGGGAAAAAAATAAACACGCTAAAATTTGATAGCGAATATTTCCTAGATGACTCTGATGTAGTACTAATTGTAAGAGGTGGGGAGACTTAAAATCTGACAAGTTCTTAGTGTTGAGGTACAGATAGCAAACAGTATATAGTCTCTATGGCTTCAAAACCTCACATTCTCTGAAATGCCAGAAGCACTACTTAGTTTTTTTCTTTTTGCCTTATTGCACACTGTCCCCAGATGATGATGTATGTGGTATAAATTGGACAGTTTATCGAATCTACTTTTAGTCCATCTTCTATAACACACAGGCATTACTCTCAAGGTGTCACTTCAGAGGAATAAAGGCAGACTAGAGAAATATTTTAAGCTTGACTGGCAAAAATATGATTTGGAAAATTGCAAGCGCCTTATGATTCGAATAGTTCAGCAAGATACACAGCAAATTTGATACAATTTTAACTGTGATTATTGAGTCAGTTTCTTGTATTTGCATGAAATCATGTGGAATAGATACATATCACTTGAAAAAAATTGGTGGTTCAGCATAAAGTTCTTCCATTTAGTTTATGTTTTGCCCTCACTACCATCACTATCTCCCAATTATGACATATGTAGATCTCTAAATTTTTGTGGCATCACTGAATCAGAAGAGAGACAAATATCGGTGAGATGGGACTAATTCACTCATCTTCTGTATTTTAAGATTATTACAAGTCAGGCTACATGTACTCTACATTTATAAGAAGATAATTTTCAAGTTACCATTAGAAGGAATGGAGCTAAGAAACTTGCATGTCTAGTCATAGCAGGTAACACTTCCATGGAGACAGAGATTGTAGGAAAGGTGAATAAATCACTGTTTAAATTCTTATAAAAGTACCAGGAGTTACACAGCAGTGGCTTTGGCATTTATGATAATAAGACAAATGAAAGAAACGAGTTTTAAATAAATTATACTGCATTTTGAGAATATGCACTTCCTTATAGCTTAGCCTGGATTTCTTCATGGAAAAAAAAAACGGAGATAAATGTAAGTAATATAAAACAGGGAGGAGTGAAGTCGGTATCCAGCTAATATAAGACTCTCCTTTTTATCCACTTCTATTAACACCTAATCAGGCATCCATTCATGAACAAAATTACCTATGTGGAAATTGTGAGATCCAGCACCATATAGTAAGGAACCCAGGAGGACACCCGTGTCTCAGTATGTACTGAAAAACCTGGAAGGACCATAGAGCCTGCCCCAAACCCTCTTGTCCATGATTAAGGAAAATTTAGAGTGATAACTTGGGCAGAATCCGAAGAAGAGAGAGACTTTGTAAAAGTCCAAACTTCCCAAAGAGAGGTTACAGAACTACTCTGGAGCGAATAATAATAATAATAATAGTAGTAGTAGTAGTAGTGGTGGTGGTAGTAGTAGTAGTAGTAGTAGTAGTAGTAGTAGTAGTAATAATAATAATAATAATAATAATAATAATAATAATAATAATAGAGTTTGAATGTGTTGGAGATGTTAAAGGGAACTTTGCCAGTGGCCCAAGGTAGCATTGTGAGGGGCAGAACTATCCTGTGTTGACCTCTCATGCTGGGGTAAGGGAGAATAGTGAGTGGCTCCTTGGCTGAGCAGAATGCTTGTTGGAAAAATCATTTCTCTCCAGCAACACCGGGAGAACCAATGTGGGAGCTCCCTGACTGGGAGCTGGGAGGAGATCATGAAAGTGGTGGGTAAGAATATCAAAGGGCATTACAATGACACATTTTCTGCTAATTTCACTTAGGACTTTCACAGGAAGTCTACCCAGGAGCCTGTGGGAGAACCTTACAAGGGGATCTCCTTACCAGGTCTGTAGGTAACCCCCAGTGCTAAACTACCCCTCTCCACACTGCACAGGTTTGTTTATGAAACACAATAAAATGAGGTATGCCTGTACTCTAAGTGAGGTAAGTCAGAGAGAGAAAGACATATACTGTGTGATATCACTTATACTTTGAACTTAAAAAAAAATGAACTTGTGAAAACAGAGAACAATGATGGTTATGAGGGGTTAGGGCAGAGGGAAATATTGGGGCAATGTTGTTTATGGGTATAAACTTGTAACTAGCAGATAGTTCTGAAGATCTAATATACAGCATAGTGATTACAGTCAACAAGTTACATATAACTTCAAAGTTTCTAAGAGACTAAATCTTAATATGAATTGAGTGAAAGAATAAACTATCTATGCCTCTAACAGGCAATTGAAGTCTAGTTGTTATATCATAACATTAAATTTTAGAAATCAAGTTTATTAATTCTTCTGAATATCGTTTCTTCAAAATGCTCTTAATGATGTCACTTCAAATATATTGTTTAGCAATTATATTTGGATTTGCTGCTGCCTCATACTTTTTATAATAATAGACATTACGTTTCTTTTTTATCTGTCATTATTCTCAGCATATTAATTCGATATGTTTGATTTTTTTAAGTTCTTATGATTATAAATTATTTTGAAAACACACTTTATCTCATTAAAAAATTCAATCTTTCTATTCTCTAGTTTTTAGATTAGTCATTAACATCACAATCTTAACATATATACTTGATAAACTAGGTTAGTTTTTTTGTAATGGCCCAAATAGTAATTGTAGCCCTCAATACTATTGATTGTGGGAATTAATTCACTCACATACTAAATCTTAAATTATTAAAGAAATCTGAATGCAGTTTTGAATGTAGTAGATGCAGTGAGGAGAAAAATAATCATTACACAAAATAGAATTTGAGCAACTCTTTTGAAAGCATGCATAACATATGAAGTTGATAGGGAAAGTCAGAAAACAAAATTTATAATGCCTTAAGTCTTTGAACTGATAAGATAGGCAGAAGTTACTCTTTAAAAAGATAAGATATGCAAGGATGAAATAAAATGGTTGTTTAAAAGGCATGTTGAACATTATAAACTTTGAAGAAATATATTTGAAGTTTATTTTTTTTTTGTTATGAGAAATCCATACATGTGGAAAAAGAAAACTAATGAACTTGTGGGTAAACTTAAGAAGCTGAAGAGCCTAAGCTGGAGAGTAAAGACTTAGCAAAATAGAACAAGACAGCCAAAGGGACATAATAGTCTCTAGTAAGAATTCAAGGGGATGATAATCAGTGTAACTCTAGAAATTAGCAAAAAGTTTTTACAGTCTGAGTCATTCCAGGATGGCAAGGCAATTTTAATACCATTGTCATAAAATCATTGGAACCTGAGACTTGAGTGGGCTTTTCTGGCCCTCACATTTTACATGTGTCTCTGTAGTTTGCTCCAGAGAGAGAATATATGTATGTGACCCAGATAAAGATAGACTCAGAAGCCAGTGCCTAATATCTCTGGATCTTGTCAATATATGTCCATTTCTTTTTCCTTTTATTCTGAATCCTTTGCTGTAATAAACATTGGCTGTGAGTATAACTAGAATTATACTCATGTGAGTCCTTTTAGAAATTTACTCAACTTCAGGATGTTTGTGGGATGTCTGAAACAGACTTCAACATATAAAAATGAATGTGATCCTGAAGTTTTCCTAATGTAATTTTTTAAATCCTTATTTGAATTCTGAAAAGTTTATCTTGAAATAAAAGGAATTTCAAGCTTGTCTCTGTGAAAGCCTTCAAGTTATATAAACCCTATAGACATGAAGAACCAGATAAAATTTATTACTTAGATAAGAAAATATTAATCTACTGAAATATGAAGCACAAGCTAGGAGAGGAATGATGCAATGTTGATCTATTCAAAATTAAAATCTTAACATCTGTATACATGATTCCAAAATACCAAATATAGTAAACTTGAGTGATAACATGGATAATTAAAACTAGCTGTTAATAAAAAGGAAAAAGAAACATAAAACCACTTTCAATACCCAAATCTATATTAATCGGAGTTCAAATAGGCAGTATGTTTTAAGAGGTTTATTGCAATAACGTGGCTTACATGTTTATGGAGCTGTGCAGAATCTATAGGGCAGGCACTAGGAAGGGCAGGCTGAAACTCTTGAACATGAGCTGAAAGCTGTTGTACACAGGCAGCATTTTTCTTATTCAGGAAAATTTGCCTTTAAAGCTTTTTAACTGATTGAATCAGACCCACTCATATTATTTAGGTTAATGTTCTTCACTTAAAATCAACTGATCATGTATTGTAATCACATGTATATCATATCTTTGGAGCAACACATTACTTAGGGTTTGATTCAAACACTGGGGACTGTAGCTTAGTCAAGTTAACATATCAAGACGTCATCACATAATACTTCAAAAGAAGGTACAGGCATACCTTGTTTTATTGCTCTTCTCCTTACTGTGCTTCTCAAATACTGTTTTAATCAACACTGAGGCAAGACTCTCCATCAGCAAAAAGTTTACAACTCACTGAAGACTCAGATAATGGTTAGCATTTTTTAGCAATAAAGTACTTTTTAATTAAGGTATGTACACTTTTTTTTTTTTTTAGATATAATGCTATTGAACATTTAGTAGATGACAATATTGCATAAATATAACTTTTATATGCACTGGGAAACCTAAAAATTCCTGCTATTTGTTTTATTGTGGCATTAAGTTTATTATGGTGGTTGGGAACCAAACTTGCAATATTACAATTCTGAAACTATTTTATCTATATGATGGAAAGGTCAAATGAATGAATATATTGATAATGTTGGAAATCAATTTTTACTGAGAAAGGAGAGAAAGAAAACTGAGTTGTTGTATCTGAAGCTGAAGCATCCATATTAAATTTATATATGAAGTGCACAGCAACTCATGGGGTCATGTCAAAAAGACAAAGAGCTAGTTTGAAAGGGTTCCTACTGGGCTAAATTTGAGTACTATGAGCATAATAACAATAATAATTTTATTATAACATTTAATAATAGTTTTAATAAAATCCATCAATCTATACTCAGTAAAGGGAAAGGAAAGGAGGAAAAGTTCTTTATTGAAGAATACCAATTAATAAATGTATAAGGAATAATAAAATGAGAAATCTCAATGTAATGACTTTTTTAAACAAAGATCACCAACAGATATTAAAACCATAAGGTAAAAGATTGTTGGGATGGGGGGGTGGAAAGTGATATGTCAGTCTTAAATTTTTCTCTTCATCTCTAAGGGTGGTTGTGGGATTATGCTTGTGGCATAATAATTCTTGGAACTCTAGTCTGCTAAATGGTTGAACAGCTTAGAGGTGAGCAGAGATAGTAATGTTATAATGAGCAGTGATTATTACGGATAGAGTCCAACAGATTTCAATTAACAGGTT
Organism: Pteropus vampyrus; assembly: GCF_000151845.1. Classification (NCBI taxonomy): domain Eukaryota; kingdom Metazoa; phylum Chordata; class Mammalia; order Chiroptera; family Pteropodidae; genus Pteropus; species Pteropus vampyrus. The sequence continues at coordinate 1,511,383 of NW_011888869.1, forward strand.
CATTTGTAATACTTACTCTTGAATTAACTTGATATTTACTGAATGTCTGCTTACATTCCCAGCATAATATCAAGTTTGAGAATATATAGATCAACCAGATGCACTCCAGCTTTTAAATTGCTCAGGTATTGTAAAGGAAACTGTACTCTCCCTATATAATCACTAAATGTATTATGGAAGCACAGGGTTAGATATATTTCATTATATTGGAAGAATCAAAGAGACTACTTTGTTAAAAACCTGAAGCTAAACCGAACTATAAAGTATGAACAAAATGGGCTAGGTTGAGAGAATGAAATATGTATAGGTGCTGAAGATGTAAGATGAAATCAGACTCTATATTGCTAAGTATAAGTGGCTGGATACTAGTATAATATGCAATATTATCCACCAAATAGTGAAAAATGAGGCTTCATGGAAAGCTATGACAATATAGAGAAAGATTTCAAAGTTATCTTAAAGAATTTGTGTGTGTGTGTGTGTGTGTGTGTGTGTGTGTGTGTGTGTGTGTGTGTGTGTGTGTGTTTAATCTCTAGGCCTCAGGTGCACAGAACTGGATTATTCTTTACCTAATTTATGATATTATTTTATTGTTTGTCAATGTGTGGTTCACTTTCATGCATGTATATATTGTTTTTAAGAATATACACTACTCAGCATGACAAATAAAATAATGACAATAATTCATTTCCTCCTTTGTAATAATACCCTACTCAATTCTCCTACCTTTCACCACCCAAGATAGCCATTTCCTTACTCTTGTTTTTATCGTTATCTACATTGAAAACTTAATTCGGTCACATTTCAAGACATTTCTAATACGTATATGATCTCAGATATTTTGACTTTATGAAAATAGTATCATACTTTACACCGTCTTTAGGGAATTTTAAACCAAATTTTAAATTAATAGATTCAAATTAATCTATTTCATCACAGCTAGCTGTAGCTCATTTACTCTTGAGCACTGTAAACTGTTTCATTGTGTGAATATCCCGTATTTGATTTACCCATTCTCCTGCTGTGGTGGGCATCTTTTTGCTGTCCTGAATAGTGCTGCTATTAACATATTTGAATGTTATCCGAAAATACATTTGTACTATTTTTCTTTTGTATGTACTTAGAAGTGAAATTCATGAATAGTAGGGATGGGGATAAATGTTAAAATTTATAAGATAATGTCAAATTATTTTTTAAAAATGTCTGTATAAAATGGCTATATACACTATTTGTAAAATTTCAACAACAATTTATAAGAAATTGTGATGAATCATACACTTTTAAGCACATAGTATTGTCTTCTTGATTTTTGAAACTTGAAAATGTATAAAATTGAATCTCATTCTGATTTCAGTTTGCATTTATCTGATCAAAAATATGATTGAATGCCCTTCATATCTTCACTAACCATATGTATTACCTCTTCTGTGAAGTACTTTCTCATGTATTTTTTACTTTTTATATTAGGTTGTCATTCTCATACCGATTTGCAGAAGTTCTTCATATTTCTTTATTCGTAATATGTATTGCAAATATTTTCTTGTAGTTTATAACTTGTAATTTCAATTTCTATAAAATAGCTTTTGATTTAAACACGTTTGCATTTTAATGTAATCCCATTTGTCAGTCTTTTGCTTTATAAATGGCAATTTTGTTTTAAGAAATACTCCACTATTCTATCTCAGAAATAGAACCAATTGAATTTTAGGTCAAATTAAAAAAAAAGTAGCATTTTTGATATTTAAATTCTTAATTCATATGGATTTGATTTCCACTAGTGGTGTGAGAAAGTAATCAAATTTAATTTATTTTATATTGATGATTATTTACGTGCTCTAATTTTTAAAAATTTCCCATTTTTCCTCACTTATCTTAGAGCTAACTCATTTCAAAGATTTATGAAAACCGTCTCTATTTGGCTCTCTATTCTATAGGTAGAATTATTGAATACTGTTTATTAATATAATTACAAACTATATTAATTACTGTAGTTTTTTGTCTTTATAGTCTATAATGTAAGCCCTCCCTTCTTACTATTCAGATGTGTCTTGATTCTTGTCCTATTCCTTTTTCATATAAATGTTTGACATATTTTATTAAGTGTTATAAAAACTCTGTTAGCATTCAATGCTTAGAATTCCGTTCAATTAATGAACAGAAAATTTTATGAAAAATTGATTTCTTTGCAATATTTATTTTTTTATCCAGGATTGTAGTATTTCTCCTCATTATTTAAGAAAAATATAGTATCATGTAGTGTGCTGTATCTTGTGTCCCAGGCATTGCGTCCTACAGTAAGAACAGCTTTTTAATGAAGCTCTTGGGAAAGCAGGAAAACACCTGGTCCAACAAAACTGCAAAAGAGTGCTCTTTGTACACACTATAGGCACTCATTGTAATCCTAGGTGAACCACTGAAAAGAGCTTCAGATTCAGCTCAGTGTGTAACAAGGATAGTCTCAGTCATTTTCATTTTTACTGCTGCTGTATAATAAAATGTATTTCTTTTCCAAAAAATGCAAATGTCATGTTAAATTTTGATATGTTAGTTTGAGTATTGTACTTTAGCACTAGAGCAGGAGTTCTATAAGGACCAATTATTTTTTTAGTAATTTTGCCTGACATGAATGACCATTACATATATAATGTCGAACATACAGTAGGCACTTGGTGTATATGTTAAATGTTTGAGAGTGGAAACAGAAGTAACTACAACATGGCTAAACCTGGTTTAAGAGAAAATTGCCTGGTTGAAAGCAACTCTTTCTTTATGATCTATATACCTGAGATATAAGTACACATATAAAATATGTTAATAATTAATATAAAATTTAAAAAACAATCATAATAATATAGTGGGGTCAGTCACAGAATTTTTGCTTCACAGAGGAGCACATATAAACACACATTATTCATTTTATATGTTGATAGTTTTTGACCAAGTTGTTGTTTTTTAATCCTCAATATGCTGCCACAAAAATCTGTTCCTAAAAATTCTTGTCATCAGAATGCAGCATTAAGTTTGATGGAATGTGAAAGGCAATTTTCATTTGGTATTTTTCTCCTGTACCTCTTCCAGGAAAAAAAATATGTAAGAAATAATCTGGACAATTAGCAGATCAGACTCAAGGATCAATCCAGTTCAATTATTTTTTTTATAATAGTGTGGAACGATGTTTCCTGCTACATCTTTCTCACAAAGGAGATAACAGAAAATAAAATTGAACACAACAATTCCACTTTTGTGGCAATTACTAAGTCAGAAAAATGTTGCATATAAATTTTTTCATTCTTATTACAAATTTGAGTCTGAGTCTCTATTGTGGTTCCTTTTCTGAAATTATACTTTATGTAATATCCAAAATGAAATTGAAGAATCTTACAAATTTATTCCTATTGCCATGTTGGTGACCTGAAATGCTATGAAAAATGATTTCTTTAATGTACTATATCAAGAAAATTATATTCTATCAGTACACATAATAATTGGTATTGAGGAAAAAGCAAAACAAATCAATAATGCAAACCTATCTTCTATAATGATTTAAGTAAAAATTATACCTATATTTCTCTTAACCAGTTTATTTCACTCATGTTAGTTGTATAAAAGTGAAAGAGATTAAAGAAATTTAAAAAGACATGGTTTAACATGATCACATAATAAGGGAACATCAATAAATGTATTATACTTCATCAACATTCCTATGGATTCAAGCTTATAAAATAATATTTGAAACTATAAAATGAGGCACAAAGAAGGATATCAAAACATTTACATGTGCCTCAGTCATTTTAGTTTTAGAAGGCTTAATTGTCTCAAAAGTAAAATAGGGATAAAAGATCTGTTTACTGACTGTATTTATAGATTCTTGTGATTATAAAATTAGATTACATTCATGAAAGTGCTTTAGGGGTTTTGAAAAAAGTGGATATATAGTATTTAAAATAAGGTAAAGTCTATAGGATACAGAAGCTCTGAAAAATTTTATTCAAATTAGAAGAAAAGCGTTTTAATACATTTGAAATCAGTCTCATACTTTCTTGGACTTTCAACATTTTATTTAACTCCTATTCATGTACATTTCTACATTTTGCTATTTTACTCTCTTCAACTTTTAGCAATGAATATTAGTATATTCTGGACACTTGAGAAAGTTTGGTTTTCTCAACTGTACATCTTTCTAGAAATACATGAAAAAATACTAATTCTTAGGTTTCTATAAAATCATCATTAGTAAACTTGAACATGAGAGTAATCACACTGTCTGCAGACCTCTATGCATTTTACTAATCTTCATAAGATGTTATCATTAATAATAAGATCTAGAAATATCGTCAGAATCAATGTTCCTTATATAGGCAATAAAGCTAATCAATAGTATTTTTCATATTAAGAAAGTAGAAAAAGGAAAGAGGATGACAATACAATAGGTTATTATTTTTCATTTCACTGAAGTGTAACCTATATAGCAAAATTAACAGATCATTACTGTACAACATAGTGCATTTTGAAAGAGTGGACACATCCATGTAATGAGTGCTGAGATCATGAAAGAGAACATCACCAATCTTCCAAAGCCCCTCTTTGCATCATCCCAGACCCCTCCTGCATAAAGGTGGTCACTGCTCTAGAGTCTAAAATGAAATATTATCTTTGCTATTAAAACAATATATACATTAATCATTACAGCCAAAGCCATTTTAATGTTTGACTTCTTTTATTTAACATATTTGTGAGATTTATCCATGGTGTTGTTTATAATTTTGATTTCTAAATTCTCATTGCTATATAATATGATGTTGTCTTAAATT
>NW_011888869.1:1516243-1520372 GCF_000151845.1 Pteropus vampyrus
GTAAACTTGAACATGAGAGTAATCACACTGTCTGCAGACCTCTATGCATTTTACTAATCTTCATAAGATGTTATCATTAATAATAAGATCTAGAAATATCGTCAGAATCAATGTTCCTTATATAGGCAATAAAGCTAATCAATAGTATTTTTCATATTAAGAAAGTAGAAAAAGGAAAGAGGATGACAATACAATAGATTATTATTTTTCATTTCACTGAAGTGTAACCTATATAGCAAAATTAACAGATCATTACTGTACAACATAGTGCATTTTGAAAGAGTGGACACATCCATGTAATGAGTGCTGAGATCATGAAAGAGAACATCACCAATCTTCCAAAGCCCCTCTTTGCATCATCCCAGACCCCTCCTGCATAAAGGTGGTCACTGCTCTAGAGTCTAAAATGAAATATTATCTTTGCTATTAAAACAATATATACATTAATCATTACAGCCAAAGCCATTTTAATGTTTGACTTCTTTTATTTAACATATTTGTGAGATTTATCCATGGTGTTGTTTATAATTTTGATTTCTAAATTCTCAATGCTATATAATATGATGTTGTCTTAAATTGCCACAATTTAATTATCCATTCACTAATTGATGAATATTTGGATAAATTTAATTCTTTTTATTATATGAATAGTGCTGCAATAAAGATTATCGTGTATTTGGTTTGAAGAAAGTATATTCACATTTCTATTCGGTTTATATTGCCAAACAGTTTTCTAGAGTTTGTGATCAAGTTGCTTCCTCATAAAATGTTTGTAAAATATTACCTCGCTGAGGTAATATTTCAATTAGATTGAAATCTTTTGAAATTAGATTGAAATTAGATTTGAAATCTTTCAAAAAGATTCTTTTTATCCTTTTCAAATCACACAGAGAACATGATGAAAACTTGAGTATGGGCAGTTCTCAAAACCTAAGTATGGGTAGTTCGTGACTATGAATTATGAGGGAGAGAGGCTGCTGTTTTACGTTTTTTCCCCTCTTCTAGTGTCAGATTTGAATCAAGGAGTTTCTTTGAAGTTGCATTCTATGCAGGGAGGTTCTTTTCCCATCTATCTTAAAAAGAAGGGGTAGCCCCATGGGAATCAAAATATATAAAATTTTAACATTAGATTTCCATTTGGTTAGGCTTTATTCCTTATCATTTGTTTCCCTGCATGTCACAATAACATGAAAGTATTTTCTAGGTTTCAAAAAAACCTGTTTATGCCAGAGTTAACTTTGATCTTGGCATACCTCTAAGGGTTACTCCTTGTTTTGGAGAATGGTTTTGTGTGTATATATATATGTGCGTGTACGCGTGTGTGTGTGTGTGCGTGTGTGTATACATTTGATAAATGTTTGTTATATATGCATGTATGTGTTATATATAATATGTATTATGGATAATATATATAATATATGCCAGTTTAGTGATTTATTATTATATATATGTATATATATATTTATTTTATAATCAAACATTTTATGTGTTGTGTACTTCAGACAGGAGGCTTCCTCTGACAATCTGTTGTCATACTCCCTGATTTAGAAATCAAGGACTTTTATAGGGCTAGATTATTATTAAATGATAGTGGCTACTTCTAAGGAGCATATCCTGGTTATTCTACAAAGTGTCCTTTCTCAGCTTTTCTATCTTATAATTCTATGTTATTTTCTTCATATACTCTTATTTATTTGTTTATTTATTTAGTCAAATGTACCTTTCCATGACAAAATAAATTTAATTATGGAGACTATTTTATTTTATTGTATGGAACATAAAAATAATTTTTGAAAGAGTGAATAAATAAATTGGGTCAACATCCAAGTTTGGAAATTTAAAAAATATTGTCTGTATTTTTAGAAAAAGAAAAATAGTTTAATACTAGACGTAGTCACTTTTTGCTGGGGCTGCCATATGGTTCTGTGGTATTCTTGTCTTACAGTTACATGGAAAGAATGAGAAATATATAAATTCATCAAAAAGTTGGAATAGAACTTTTAAAATAAAAAAAAATTAAAAATTAAAATTTTCCTTGAATATCTAAAAAAATGCTTATGTGCCTACTAAAATGATATACTTAAGAAAATGATGAACTGGTATAGTATTCTGTTTTTATGCTCAGGAAGAGAATGAGGGCAGTGGGATATAATCACATCTGATAAAAGTACTGTAATTTATCCTTAAATTATTTTAAAGTATTATAAGAACTACTTTATAAACTGCAAAAGCCATATGAAAGGGCTCAATTTAAAGTTTTGTTACTTAGGATGGATCATTTATCACCTAATCAAAAATAAATAGCAATAACTCAGGAGGGTTAGAACTAGTGAAAATATTTTACAAATACTTTATGAGCAAGTGACTTGACCATCAAAGTTAAAATCTACTTGTAAAAAGATATAGATAAACCAGGTTAGAAAGGAAATTGAAAAAACATGCTACCTCATTTGTTCAGTTACATAAATTTCCCACAGATTGACAACTAAGTCTCATGTTAAAAAGTGTAGCGCATTATTATTATTTTCTTTTTTTCCTTACCTATAGCATTGCTACACAGCCCTCCGCAAAACAATGAAGAGGGTGCAATTGGCCAATTTTCACCTTCCATTTGAATGACCCTCTTATTTTCTGCTTTCTGTGTAAACAAATAGTCATAGTTGTTTCCCAGAAAAACATTATTTACAAAAAAGTAGATGAGTAGCCTGCTGGCCCAAATATGACTACCCTGCTTTAGAGTCTACATATAATTTATAGGAATTAAAAATTGAATTTAATCTGGCTCTTTTCTATGTTTTTCACTTTTGTAAACATTGTTATAAACTTCCTTCTCATGAATCTTTGCTTTCATGAAATTATCAAATGAAGATATGTATCTAGAATTAAGATAGCTGGATCAAATTGCACAGGCTTTTGAGATATGTAAAATACTGCCCTCATTAAGATAGAAACAATTTCTACCACCCCAAACAATATGGGAAAATACACATTAGCCTGCAGCATTGTCAACTCTGTGTTTTGTTCATCTTTTATGTCACTGCCAATGATATTGCAATGGTCTTTTTATTTGTAAGAAACAAATTTGTTCCAAACCTGAGCTGAGGCACAATCTTTCCTTGAGATTACCTGTTCTGTCTGGAATGATCAGTGCCCCAACCATAACCCACTGTCCTATCTTAGATGTCCTTGGTTTCTGTACACATGGACAGGCCCCTGCATCATTCTGTTAAGGTCCTGTCTGGGATGCTGCATTACATTTAGTTATCTCTTTAGGCTTCCCTTGGCTGTGACATTTTCTCAGACTTTCCTTGTTTTTGATAATCTTGATAGTTTCTAAGAATACTGGTCAGGTAGATTGTAGGAAGCTCCTGTATTGAAATGTGTATGATTCTTTTCTCATAATTAAACTGGGGATATATGTTTTGGGGAGGAAGATCACAGAGATAAAATGCCATTTCTATCACAGCATATCAAAGATATATACTACCACCAAGGTTTATGAGTTGGTGCTGATCTTGATTATCTGGCAGTAGTGTTTGTCAGGTTTTTCTTCTGTAAAGTTATTCTTTTTTTCTGTCTTTATTTCCATATGGTACTGTGGAAGGAAGTCACTACGTGCAGCCCAAACCTAATGAATGGGGATTTATCCTCCCTCTCCTTTACGATAGAGTATCTATAAGCATTATTTAGAATTATTCTATATAGATTTATCTCTTTTCCCTCATTTATTAATTTATTCACTCATTTATAGAAACCAGTATGAACTCATGGATATAGTTTTTCTGATTAAAGTGTGTTTAATATAATTCATTAAAAATTTTTAATATCAACAGTTTCATTGTTTCAGGCAATAATATTAAAATGCATTCTATTTTAACTTAGTCATTTGATTAATAGTATATTTGTTCTGTGGTAATATACTTATATACTTAACTGTAGATATTTGAATTCATATTATATTGAGGTAATTAATGGGTAATGTTTTTGAAGATTATAGATGGATAGATGAAGAAAAATATTTCAATGCTTACTATCTTTGTGACTTTGTCTATAAGCAAATATGCTAGTTCTTCATAACATTTAAATAAAAAAGGTAAAATAGCTGTATTAAACAGACAGTATCATAAAA
>NW_011888869.1:1520422-1535924 GCF_000151845.1 Pteropus vampyrus
AGTATGAACTCATGGATATAGTTTTTCTGATTAAAGTGTGTTTAATATAATTCATTAAAAATTTTTAATATCAACAGTTTCATTGTTTCAGGCAATAATATTAAAATGCATTCTATTTTAACTTAGTCATTTGATTAATAGTATATTTGTTCTGTGGTATATACTTATATACTTAACTGTAGATATTTGAATTCATATTATATAGAGGTAATTAATGGGTAATGTTTTTGAAGATTATAGATGGATAGATGAAGAAAAATATTTCAATGCTTACTATCTTTGTGACTTTGTCTATAAGCAAATATGCTAGTTCTTCATAACATTTAAATAAAAAAGGTAAAATAGCTGTATTAAACAGACAGTATCATAAAAATCTTTTGAAAGTATATTTAGAATTTTACATTGAAATTTTAAATGTTATCTATTATTTTTTACTCTAAATATATGTGTATAATTAAAAGACATACATATTTGGTATATGTTAGTACGTTTCCCTTAAAGAGAGAAATTTATATATAATAGAGTGGTAAACACTTGTAGCACATTACAATATTTTATTTGGATTGACATTTTCTTCTTATAAAGAAACAGAAAAGTTATTTTTGTTTTCTTTATATTTTACCCATATAGCAGAGATTTTTGTCTTACTCAACTCAAAGTTGAACCCTTCATAGGCTCGTTTACCTTTGTCTCAGTTTTGGTCTACTTATGAATAAGTTATTATTTTTGAGGTGAGAAAAAAATAACCCAATAATGTGTTTCCTACATCTGAAAAGAAGCTTACATACCTATTACCGTGCTCATTTCACTTTACAGATGGTTTTTATGGCCTCCTATGCACACCCTATCCATAAAACCTTGTAAGTGTTTATGAAATACTTACAGGTAAGGCCTCATATTATCTACTACACAATCCCAATATGGGGTCTCACAATTGTTGCTTTAACATTGTTAGTTATCACAATAAATTAACTGAGTCATTCAGTCTTGTTATTATTTGATGACTTTTCTTCATCTCTAACACTAGCCATGAATTAGAAGCCACAGACCAGATATTCTAGAAGAAACATCAAGAGATATCGTTTTAAGTATTTTATTTTCTGATAAACATATGAATAAGGTTCTTTGCCTTTATTTATTTTTTTTTAATCTGTAAGCCATGGCTTTGTAGTTTTCTGCTATACTTTTATAATGGGCAAAGCTTAGAAAAACCACTGCTGTACTTTGATAAAGGGCACTGGATTAAATTTTTCATATTTTAACTGCCAAATACTTGTGAAAAATCAAACCATTATTTGCAGACAATGTCACTGCCAGAGTTTATAATGATTTTGTCGAAAATGTGGTACACATATATATTGATGGCCTTGTTTGCAAAACTACTCAGAATTGTTACAAGATACATTATAGTTACCTTGGTTTAATGTAGTATAGCTACTTGCATAGGTCAATATGAATAATCTGTCTTTCCACCACCTGGATATAGTTATATAAACTGGGAGTGTAAAACTAAAGTATTTCTCTGGCTTTGGTCTGTTTAAGTTACATATAACCGTTGGTATTTATTTTGACATAAAATAATGACTTGTTTGTTTAATGAATTTTATTGTGTCTATAATATAGATATTAGAAGGTACTTAGGTGTTTAATAAGAATCTCTATCTTAAAACATTCTCTACCAAACTCGTTATCTTTCATCCCGATTCCTCCTAAATCCCTCTATAGCTCATTATGGAGACATTTTGACAACTTTCTTTCTCTCAGCTTCCAAATTTAATTCATCGATAAGTCATATTAGCTCCAGTCAAAAGTATATTAAGAATAAAACAACTTCTGTCTACCTACACTACTATTATACTGATACAATATGTCAGCAACTCTAGCTTGCATTGCAATTTTTTGTTAACTGGCCTTTCTTCTTTCTCTTGTAAATTCTAGCCTCAACTGAGCTGTCAAGTGATCCAAGTTAACTGTGGGTTACATAATCCTACCTCTCTACTCGAAACACTTCAATGGCTCCTTCATATGCTGAAGTGTGAGTCCAGATAAAAAAGGACAATAATATTATTGGTAGTTTTAAATTCAAAGAAATATTAGCTAGTTGAATTTCTTTAGATTTAAAATGGTTGAGAGGGTTTAAATGACATCGGGAGTACAGAATTTTTTATAGTTTTTAATTATAAATATTTCATTGATATTTGATCAAACCTGTTTTCCTTAATAAACTCTAATTTCCATGAAGAAAAGCACTTGTGTCTATTATACTAATCATTTTAACCCTAGTGTTTATCACACCACCTGGCATATTACAGGAATTAAATTAAATTAAAAGAATATTGAATGTTGTCTCAGCTGTCACATATTCCAGAATACAATATTTTTTGTAGACTTGTTATAGTACAATGGATGAATATAATGCAGGTGAATTTCTCATATTTCAAACACAATGAAAATTCCCGATAGTCATGGACTACGATTTATTAATCACTATATCCCTAACATTTAAGGCAGTGCCTGTCATTATTGGGTTCTTTATCAATATTAGTTAACTGAAATGAACTAAAGGCAAAAAAGTATGTGATCATTCCTACCCGCTTGCCTCTGACTTCTGTCCTCATAGTTTATGAGATAGTCATTGTTCTCTAATTATTATAATCCATGTTCTTAAATTCATAAAAAGAAATTCCCCAAATTGTAAATGGAGTATGATATTTGTTATGTAATATTTTGAAAAGAATTACTCTATCAAAGTAGTAATTTTAAATTATGTGGTTGGCAAAACTTATCTTTGGACATGAAAAATTTTATTATTAATAGTGCATTAAATTTTTTCTAACTCAGTACTGATTGTTAGAAATGGAAGAAGACATTTTGTGTGGAATATTTGCATCATTAAGTAACAAAAATTACTATAAATAGCATAATGCTAACTCTGAAAGTTCCTCTTAATTGTTAAGTGTTTTTCTCTAGATCCACCCATGACCACTTCAAACCCCCCAAATGAATTATCTCCTGAAAAAAAGTGAATTTTCAAAAAAAAAAGAATGTGTGTCAAATTAGCTATTTCAAAATTATTACTTTCTGACTTATAACATTTAATTTTTCTCATATATAAAATTTCAACTGAGATGAATAAGATGACATATATATTTTTTTAAGATTTATGCTTATGCTTGTTTTACATGAAATGTTTAGGAGGTCACTTTTCAAGTAAAAGGCACTTTACAATTTGAGTAAAAATGATAAAATATCACAATAAATTTAATACCCACTGTGCAAAAAAGAAAAACGTTTTAAAATGTCCTCAGCCTTAAAATTATAAAATATTTTAAAATAAATTAATAAACCTTTTAAAAGATTGTAATTCTTTTACTGGAATCATGAGATGTGATGAAAGATTAAGTTTTTGTTTTTGATTATACGTATACTTTTTAATTTCAACACTGTAATAATGATGAGCAGTCTAATTTGGATTAGGAAACCTTTTTTTATAAAGGACCAGATAAGTTATATGTTAGACTTTGCAGTTACATGGTTTCTATTGTAATCACTTAACTCTGTCATAGTCAAGTGAAAGCAGGGGTAGACAGTGATGAGAGAGTAGGTATGACCCTCTTCCAATAAAACCATTTACAAAAACAGATGCTGGGCAGGATTTTGCCACAGGCTGTAGTTTTTCAACCCTTGGTCTAGGTGGACATGCAAAAAAAGTATTTAGTTTAAATATTTAACCTGAGCCTCCTGTGTGACTTTGGTGGCAAGTTTTCTTATGAAATCAAAATACCAGTTGAATGTAGTTAGGACAACTACTATATTTCAATTGACCTTTCATACTATTGTTAGGGGGCATTAAATATGTGAGGAACTGTGCTTCTCAAAGATTTTTAGTGTTAACACAGCACTACTAAAGATCTTTGATTAACTGTTCAACCATCATAAACATTCTTTTGGTCTTTATTTGCATAATATTTGCCCTCAATCTTATAGAAGTTAGATTTTCAAACGCTGTGTAATAAGGATTATTGTCTTCAGAAAAGTTTTTAAAAATCCCTTTCAGTAAAATTGCACTGAAGAAAACCCTTTCCTTCAGATAAGCTACTTGGACATAAAAGAGAAAAAGATAAAAGTAGAAATGGAACAGTTACCTGTGACCTTAGTCTGTATTATTCCAGCTCAGAAAAATAATTTTGGAAATTCTTAGAAGCTTGTTTAATGGTAAAATATTCTTTATGATGAAGATTATTAAGTCCTATTAAGTTTTTATTTGAGGAAATGCCATCTGATGGCAATAAATATTTATTTTTGGCAAAATCAACTCTCTGACCACATAAAGGATAGAGATTCCACCATAAGTGTGCACACATTTTCATCAAAACATAGCTATTCTAATTTACTATAAGAAATTAATAAGAAGAAAATAGCTTAATGTTGATTCTGCTATTACTATGTATTTGTTTAAATATTGTATTAATATATGAGTATTAAAATCTTAAAGACAAAAATACGAATATATTTGCCATGAGAAGGACCAAATAAATGGTGTTAACTCTATCTTCCATTTATTCTACATTACTTAATCCTCTTCTTTTAATACCAGACTAATTTATAATACTAATGATTTGGAAAACAAAACAAACAAAGCAAATCGTTCTAATTTCCCACTCCTTAACACTCATTAGATAACACATGACAAAGCTTCTAGTTAGTCAACATTATGATGATTGTGTATGGAGAAATATATACTTCCTGTGAAGCTTTAAATGCGAAGAGAACAGTCGACCTTCATTTCTGAAAACTTTCTGGCCATTGAATACAGGACCAGAAAATTACCTCAAACAGCTTTTTCTAAAAGCAGATAAAAGAAAAAATATATCCAGTAAGGTTTTTCAAAGTTCAGAATAGATTTCAAAGATGTGAGTCAATTGGGAACAGAAAATAACAACTTCGATTCAAAGATGAAAGTAATTATAAATCACTAGTATAGTAATTACTTTTTTAAAATACTACAAACTCTTGTTAAGTATGCAAACTTCATAACATTTTTTCCAATATGCTTTTTTATTAATGATCATACTCATGATCATTAATACAGGCATAACATGAGTACCAATTATGAGCTATTTGCTGAACAAATCATGGGGACAAGAACAGTAAGCAATATGCCTATTTTTGTGTAGTTTACATCACAGGAGGCTTATATTTAAAGGCAGATTTCAACAATGAATGGAATATATAGTAATAACAGAAATTTTCTCTATGAATGGAGAAAATTTGGAGGGACAGAGGGAAGCCCAAAGGAAGGAGTTATTTAAAGGTCTTATTTAAAAAAAAAGAAGAAGAAATTAATTAAGAATTGTATGGAATTTTAAGTGTATGTTGAAAAATAAGACCTTGATATTCATGCAAGTCAAATTATTTTGGAAAAAAGAGAAAACTTTTCTAAGAAAAAAAATCTTCATGAATAAGGACCTCCAGTCATAGAAATAATAATAAACTTTTCTTATAGTGGCCTCTATTCCCATTATATACATTTTTCATTTATTCATTCATTTATTCATTTCTTTTTCAGTACTGATACACAAAAGACATGTTCGTATGCTTATACTTTAATGAGGTTTGGATTTGAGAGAAAATTTATTATAATTTATCAGTGTAGCAAACCAATTTTTAAATTTTATACTCATTTTTATGTGGTAAAAGTGTTACTATAATTCTGAGTTTTAACTATTAGCATGGCAAGCAAATTCAGTTGGTCTTTCTCAACACTGTGCAGAGTGGTGGCTTGGAAAATTATTTCCAAGCTGCTGCGCATTAACTGCTAACAAGCTTACAAATTGAACGTATTTCCTTTTTACTTGGCCACAGGAAAGCCACTGCAATTTTCGGGATTTTGGATCAGAACTCTGATATTATTTACTCTTACTTTTACAAGTAAATTCTTAGAACTGGTCTCAATTTAAGATAAAATATTATCTTTTCTAGTGTTTTCTCATGATGATTTGTATGGAAATATTGTGTCTCAGTAAAATTTATTTGCAACAGATACATTTTCAGTGATTTCTGAGAGAAAAATTGGTGGTGTTGTGTGAATAGGCATCAAATAACTAAAAATCCTAATTTATTGTTATCATTATTTACAATAGAGTTTGATAGGTACTTTTAATATGTTATCCCAAAATACTTTATATACTTGCTAGAAAGGTGAAAAACTGGCTCTAGTCTGTCATCATATTCTTTCCCACTTTATAATTGCTACATAGGTTATTTAAATTATGTTTTTTTGACAAATTTATTCAATAAATCATATCGATTACTTAGAAAAACATAGTTAAAACAATCATACAATGAAATTGACAAAAAAAATCTACTGTGATTAGTTTTGTCTGAAACCTTTCATGAAAAGTTTTCTTCGAATTTTCTGAATACTTTGGCTTAAATGCTTTTGGTTTAAGAAAGACGATTCTTCTCTTCTCAAGCCAGGTACAAAAGATCACGTATTTTATGATCCCTTTTGTATGGTATAATGTAATAGGTAAATTCATAGAGACAGAAAAATTAGTGATTACCAAGGGATGAAGGAGATGGGAGTGAAAGTGATTACTTATTGCACAGAATGTTTTTCTGGGGTGATGAAAGGTTTGAAACTGGAGAGAGGGGGTGGTTGCACACTATTCTGAATGTTCTAAATGCTGCTGAATTATACAAAAGTTTAGTAATATACTATGTTCATTTCACCTCAATTAAAAAGGAAAAAAATATATATATGGAAGTTTTTCATTAAATATTTTTAAAATTACCAATTCAGTTAAAGCTAGAGGTTTTAAAAGGTACTTCTCTTTGCCTTTAACTCCTTTTTAATTCCAATATTCATATTGTTAAAAAAACTCAGAATTCTCACATATAGCATATTAATTTTTAGATTATTTTGACATCACTTTATCACCTCATCCACTCATATTTTTATCTTACCATTTTTTATAAAATACTTCAACTACTCCTTTCCCAAAGAGAATATTCTTGTTTATTTTTTGACTTGCCTATTCACTGTCATTTGCAAAATATTCTGTCATTCAATTTCCAGAATTCTAATCATTTCTTTGGCTTTTCTGTCTTCTTCAAATTATACTGTAAAAATACTCATCCTGTCCTGTCATTCATATTTTACCATAGCTCTCTCTAAATTAATTCAGGGACTCCTCTTTTCCATTTATGTATTATTTTAAATTCAAATCTATGCATTTTGTGTAAATGTGATACATTTCAACAGAAGCTTTTATTCAATAGTTTAAAAAGACTGAATGCATAAGTAGAGGCATATATAATATAATAGTTTATTTTAGAAAGATGTCCAAATTCATCAGGCAGTGTATCTATAAGACTTTATTGAGTACTTAGTTTGTACCTAATTTGTGTGAGTAGTGATCCTGGACTAATAAATAAAGTATTTACAGAGCTAAAACTAAAACAATACAGAACAATTACAGAGAAAAAAACATAAGTGCCTTTCAATCAGAACAATTTGACTTCTGAATGTATACAATGATAAATGTGATATTTTCAAAAAGGCAAATATGTCTCCTCATTTGAAACAGTAAAGTCCTTTGTAAGTTATTATTTACATGTAATAAATATGGATTAGAGGCTGTTTGGAGACCAGTTAACCAACTGATTACTTGATGTAACAGAGGGATAAGGGAATGGAAATGACATTGCTTGAGATCTACAATGTGCTTAGCTCTGTAATAGAAATCTCACGTATGTAATAAGTTTACCTTGGGTGAGCCTGGAATCTAGAGATTTTTTGTTTGTTTGGCTTTTATTTTTGCCTTTTACAGAAACAAAAAATTAAATATAATCTGGCTATTTCAAGTTCCATATTATCGTTTCTTTCAAGGAGATGAAGGACTTATTTTACTTTGAGAAACATCATTTATTCTTGAAAAAGAATGTAAACTCAATGCATACTTATGCAAAAATACATTAAAATTATTTTTAAAAATATAGACATTTGAGAAAAAACATGGCAAGAGAAACTATCTTTGTTTAATAATGTAAAATATTGTTATGGGCAGATATCTTCTAGAATGTATCTTCACTTATCATACATTCATATGACCATACATATTCTTAACAAATTAAGTATGGATTTTTTTGGTTTTTGCTTTTGTTTTTCAGTTTATTTGTTATTTTCTTTCAAATTATAGTGAGTTAGGGTAGAGACTCCTTTAGAATATACACACATGCATTAAAAAATCTGGTATTGTAATAGAAATAGAAAGGCACTGACTGACATTCTTGCAACCTCAATCTAGACTATTTTATCCTATGATTGATATTTGTTACATAACTCAGAAAGTACTAGTTTTAAACTATTGTATTTTCTTATATTTTTATGCAGGCTAAAGGCTAGGATTAGCCATTTGTTGAGGATGAAAGTTTTTTGATTGAAATGAATGTTATTCATTTGTCATTCTAGAATTCAATCCAGGACACTTACTGAAAACTGACATGCTATACATTTACATATTTTTGTTTATTGACTATCTCTCTTTACCACAAGGCCAGGAACGTATATATTTCATTTAATAGGGTATTCCCAGATTTGGAAAAATACCTACTATTGCATAAACACTCAAAATACATTGTTAAATGAATAACATGTGAAAATTAAATTGCATTTTACTCTAAAGCTTTTTTTTATCATTATTTTTTATTTTATTTTGTAGCATAAACAAAGATTAATAGTTTTACTTTTTTAACCTGAACGTGAAATTACTGGAGTTAGAAAGACAGTGTGCAGATTATTTAATGGAAATATAATAAATTGAGTTTTTGTGTGTGTTGAAATTGGGTAACAGTAGAGTGTCAATGTAGAAATAATCAGAAAGTGGTTGCTGTTTTGGTTGAGCACTAGAGAATATGTAGAGCTAATAAGTAGCTGAAGTTTGCAAGTCCTTTAAATATGATTTCATAATATAGTTTCTTTTTTTAATAGTAAAACTATAAGTATCAATCTGATAATAAGAAATATGAAATCAGGTTTATTTTTCAGGCTCTCCAATGGATTGGTCACCCCCAAGGACCAAAATGTAATCAGTACATTTTATATGTAGATACAGACATAGATAGTGATGAAAAATGAGTCATTTATTTCTTGTGGAAATAAATATATAAGACGAAGCAAAACAAATAAAATACAAATATTGTATGAAGGAAGAAAAGCCGAGGTAAACATAATGGCTACAGAACAGATTATTTCTGAGGGTTTCTAATGGTTAACTGAAATCTGTCCTTATAGATATCACTTGTTACCACCACAGTATGTCACATTCTCAAAAGCTCTGTTCATATTATTATTTTTAAATGTCATACTTCAAAACCTTAATTTGAAAAGGATTGGTCAATGTCGTGAAATTGACAGACCCCAGGGGCATAGAGTGAGTTCTAGACTCATTTGCTAGGACTAAAGTCCCAAACTAAAATCTCAGGGATGATCTGGACAAGAGATTTCACAGAGGGAACTTAACTTTGGGTGGTGAACAGACAATGCAATACACATGTGATATATTACTGAAGTGTACACTTGAAACCTATATAATTTTATTAAACAGCTTCTCCCCAATAAATTTAAAAAAAAAAAAAAGAAAGAAAGAAAGAAATTTTGCACAAGTCCTGTGATTTTGAGAAGTTCATGAGTACATTTCCAGGAAAGCAACCAGAATTGAAGTCCAATAATTTGATGTGTCATGCAATGTTTTTAGTTCAAGAGAAAGTGTTTATTATGTATCATATAAAAAATTGAGTGTTCACAAGAGCAAAGCAAAGCCTAGTCCTAGAAAGCACATAGAGTGTGAACTGCTAGTAAGGATGAACAGAGACTCATGGGTGAGCTAATCCTTTATGAAATCCTCTAGTCTGAAAATAGAAATAATATCAAGGAGTTGAATTTTCCACTTGAAGTCAATATTTGAGGGAAAATAAGAAAGTAGAGACTGAGGAATTAAAATTAGGCAGAATTTGAATTTAGGAGTCACTGAAAACCACTGTTAATAAAAATTATTTGGTAGGTAATTTAAAAATAAAAGATTATTATTTTAATGCAATGTCAGCATAGATTATAGAAAGTAACAAGCTACCTTTAAAATTATACACCATATAATAAATCACAAAAATGCAATTTATAAAGATATCAATAGCATTGTATTTTTCTTTTTCTGCAACCATTAAATACCTTATGGAAATTAATTTTTGTAAGAAAACTTACTAAAGATTGTATGTGGTTTATGATATTATGCCATAAGATAATAGTTAATTCTTTAAATTATAGTCTCTAGTGATGATATTCTTTTACTGTAATGAAATGTATTTTAATTGCCATGTTCAGTCTTTATTTTAACAAAATGAAGAAACTTTTTTTTTTGAAAGAAAAGCTTGTGTGGATACCTGTAGTTGGAGAGTAGTCATCTTTCTTCTGTCAGACCAAAAAAGAAATATGGTTTTCTCCTTCTTTTTGCCTATAGATGATAGTGTTATTGTAATACATTATTTCATGTAAAAAAAAGTTGTAATACTGCCTTTTTAATTATGAAGGGTCTTAATTTATAAAAGATTTTACTCCAATAAAATATAACTTCTATAAGCACTGATTCTGGAGACTGACACATAAATACAGTAAACATCTTGAACAGAATAAAAGGCTTAAAATTTCTAGTAACTATAACACTTCCAGAGAGCTAAGCTGTCAATACATATTAAATGCACTACAATTAATTATGTTCTGCCTCATTTACAGTAACCCACATTTCAGCTCTCAAGCAAGAATAAGCATCATATAATTGCAGAACAAATTTTTATACATTTTTACAGAAGTATGTTCTTATTTGGCTTCTTAAACATGTTCATATTCATTTACATATTATTAAGATCACAAGAAATAATGTATACACTAAATACACATACATACTTAATTCTTGGTGTCTGAAATGTGGTTTATAACAGTGTTCCAGAAGTGGCGAGCCGCCTATTGCAACTACATTTGTGGCCCATTCCTTTTTTATAACATTTTAGCAGGCTTCCAAGTTAGAGTAGCAGAACAGATGCTACAATGTCATCGAGAAGTTTACCATGAACAGAGAATGTAAAATACTGATGTAAAGAAATAATTGGAATAGATTTCTTCATGATTGATCCTTGATACCATTTCCCCAATCTGTGATCATTATCAAGCAGCTGGCAAAGAGATTTAGGGTTTTTTAAAAACAAAATCCTAGAGAGTGTATATTCTAAATGACAGATTCAAAGTAAAATAGATAGGTGGATATATAGATGATAAATGGTAGATAGATAGATACATGCATACATACATCATACAAACATACACATGTACATACATGTATACATAGAATATACATGTAGATATATATAAAAATATATCTACATGTATACACATATAATGCCTATTAAAGAAAATTAATTGTTTGAAAACTTAATATATAACCTAGATTAATGTTTAGTATGCACAATAGAAAAAACTCATTTTTATTAAAGACATTTTATATCTCTTCAAATACGTAAATGAATTGGGGACTGTGGTCTAAAATTATATGAAGAAGAAATAAAGTAAAACTATTTTTTATTCTTATTCAATGTATACTAATTCGATATTTTCTACTAACCTTTACTTTCATTACTTTAAATATCAAGATAAAAACACTTCTCTCTTAATTTCACACTGTTCTATATATATTCTGGTGCATTTAATTTGTGTCTATTTGGATTTCACATGATTTATGTAAAGTTTCTTCTATAAATATGTATAATATAGTCTCATGCATACATACATGTATTGCAAAATATGATCACATTGAAGACTAAAAAAAATACTACAATATGTACTATGGCTGACTGTGTAAGTGTAGTGAAAAATATGTTTCAACTCCTTTTGGAATTGTTTTGTTTTCTCATGTTCAGTGTGCTTTATACTAGTGGTGTTTTTTTTTTCATTTTTTTATAGCTGATAACATGCATATTTTAATGATTTTAATGCTTTGTTTAAATTTCTAGAAGGACATCAATGAATATACTCATTTTTAATTACACTCTCAAGTCATACACACATTTTAGCAACTACATATCACATTTTAATAAACAATTATACATTTCTTCATGCCCTGGGTATCATGGGTGTTATTATTTAAAAATTATAAAGATTAAAACTATGTAAATAATAAAACTCCAAAAATTTAAGGGACAGAACTTGTAGTTTTAAATATGTGTAAACAGAATTTGGGAATATAGTCAGTGAGACTGAACACTTATTATATGTTCATTAGATATTTGTGTTTTTCTTTTGTAAAGTATAGTTCAGAGTCTTTAGCCCATTTTTATTATGACTCGCTTATGTATTTTTTGTGTGTGAGTGTGACAGAATTTCTTCTTATAAGAAAAAACATTTATTATTGTTGCAGTGATTTTAAATTTTAACAACTCTATGTGCTAAATAGAAACCTGAAAAGTTAATTCATATTCTATTTTATTTTTGCATATAAAGTAATTTATATATAAAAGAACTGTACCCATTTTTTTTGAAGCATTCAAGAAACTTTTAGAATTTTATACATTGATATAGTCTCCACCACAATCAGGATATAGAAAATTGTTTCATTTCCAAAATTTCCTCATGCCTCTTTCTAGACAGCTGTAACTCCAAATCTCAGGATCCTAGGCATTCATTTATCTAGTTCATCCTGCTATAGATTGATTAGTCTTGCCTTTTTAAGTATTTTATATAAATGGACACCTTAATTTTACCAAATAATGGTTTTATTAGCACTAATTTGTGGTACAAAAATAGAGCATTGTTTTTAACAATGTAAATAATGTTGCCTGTAGAAGCTACCTTCATACTCACCAGAAGGACGTTATTTTTACCTTACCTCTTCATCTTTGCCATGCTAAGACAGGCAAACAAGATATGAAATCAAAGCAACATACTTTGTTTGTTTTGATTAAGTATCAGGAGCCAGAAAAAGTAGAGAGAGAAAAAAGTTATCACAATTATATTGACTATGTTATTGATTAAAGTAGTCAGGTGTAATTAACATATTTATTACATGTATTATAGATAAAACTTTTGCTGCCTTTAAATTCCAGGGAAGAAATAAAAGAAAAATTACAAATTATAATTATATTAAACTGAAAATAATATCCCTAGCCATTTGCATTTTTTAATGCTCTTTAAATCACTTATATTACTAATATTTATTTATAATATTTCTGGCACTATAAAATAAGTCAAAATGTTTCTGGGTTTCTATTGTAAACATTTTATTACCTTACTAAATGTCTCATATTTTCATAGAATTAATAGCTTTTTACTTTCATAGATTTTAATAGTGGATATGATTATCCTTCACTATAAAGGTATAATCTGTACTCTATCAATTTCTAGTAATTCTTATATACACTTAAGATTTTATATATATATGTATGTAGATATATATATAAGATTTTAGTGTGTATGTGTGTTTGTGTGTATATATATATATATATATATATATATATATATATATGATTATATAGTATGCCTAAGGTTATAAAAATATCTGATTCTATATGTTTATAAAAATGGGCTTATATTTACTTAAGTCAAATTATGTAATTTTTTCAGATAAGGTTATATGTTATATAAATGCATACACCTTTATGTGCATATATAGTTTGAAATACATAAAATCCTCGCTAAAGTCTTTTCTGTCATTTTTATTAGAGAACTAAACATTTGAAATTTAATTTTTTAGAAAGAGTGAATGCATGTGTGTGAGTATATGAAAGTATTTTCAATATAAAGTTTAAAATAATACAGGAATGCACAAGTTAAGTTTATTCCTTTTAAATAATCATCGTATCCTTGCCATTTCTTTCATCTTGACAAAATTTTAGTCAAGCTTCTTCCAACTTCTAGGCCTCCGAGCTCCCTCTTACCATAGATGACCTAACTACATAGGCCCCTCTCCTGTCTTTTCTTAGAGCATTTACTTAGAAAACTTGTAATTACAAATTATTTTTGTGCCTCTTTGAGAAAAAAAAATTTAAAAACCTCTTGCCAATTTTGTAACCCAGAATTCTCTATCTCAAGGACCTGAGAACCATCCCTTTGAAATGTAATCATTACAAAAGCTAGTGCTCCTATCTTCCAGTATCCATAGGTGAAGCTGCACAACTACTTTCTGTCATGAAAATTCAAGAAAGTTTATTCTTCCTTTTAAGTAAGGGCCATTAACAAGCCCAGATGGTCTATCTTCCCCCACTCCAGCTCTTAAAAAAACCTCCCATGCTTCGTTTCAGTGGAATTCAGACTGTATTCTAGTCTCTCTCTCCTATTGCAATTGCCTTGAATAAAGTCTTCCTTACATGTTTAACTTTGTCTAGTGCAATTTTGCTTTGTCATTAGTAGCATTGTGTTTTATTTATATTTTCTCTAAATGGTCAGGATTCAGTAATTTGTTTTTTTTCATATTCTCTCAGCTCTAAACTACTTTCACTTATTTTTCATTTCCCCTTGGATTATTCCTGAAGGGTTGATACTGGAATTCATTTCAATCATGTGAATGATGCTATACTTGCAATTGTGTGGTATGGAAAACAATTAAATAGATTAAATAATTAGTTCAAAATTAAAAAGTCTTTTTAAAAATAGACATTTTTAAAAGTCTCAAAGTTATATATGAATCATATTTAGTTCTAAGTTTCATTATGACAGACTGTAATAACAATTTACATTTCGAGATAGAATCTTAAAAACAATGTTTAGAATACACATAATTTTCTTTTGAAAGTTAAATACTTTAGTATTTAATTCTGGCATTCCTCAAAATTTCCTACACTTTTTTCTCTTTACTGTGGAAGTCACATAAATACTTCTGGGAGAATGAGAAGACATCTACAGAAGAAAGAAACTGAAATATTCCATTTTTACTATCTTTTCTTATGTCATGTTTTATACTTTCATTCTTGGCAACTCAAGACATCATATGGGGCTAGATTAAGTCATCATAAAATTTAAAATCACAGAAATAATATTATAATTTTGAAATAACAGCGCACTTTCATTTTTCTCTTGTTTCTTCAATTCTGTTTGTAAAATTAAAGGCTTTTGTTTCAAGAAATTTTAGTAAATTCCTATGTAGAAACAATTAGCTATACAAGTAATGAGATATTTATTAGTAGAAAAATCATACATCTTTTTGAGAAATATATTGGGGTGGTTGAGAGGATCCTTGTACCATAAAAACAAAAACAAAAACAAAAACAAAAAACTAGAAGGTGATTTAGTAGCACAAAATTAAAAAAAATAATTTTATATGTCTATCTATATAGATATACTTTTTGTAAAGTTATATTTTAAAAACAGCATTTAAAATTTAGTGTAGAGAGTTATGATTTCAGCTTTGATATGTGAAAAGCTTCTAAGTAATCATGCTCGTTACACCAAAAAAAAAAA